>NC_006684.1:212500-232500 GCF_000091045.1 Cryptococcus deneoformans JEC21
ACAAGTATTACCTGTTTTTATTGAAGGACGACCGTTCGGAACATCGGAAGTCTCACGCATTATAATTCGGAAAACGGTAGGATCCATATTACGTAATAAACACGTCTTATGGGGTCTGTGCGCGTCTGAGGTGTCGCTTGCTGGCTTGCTCGAGCTGTTTTGAGAGGGGAATCTGTGGAATGATCAGTGGTTGACTGGATTACCATAGAGAGGAAGAAAGCAAGAAGGAAGGAACTGTCAGTGGCAAATATACACCTAGAGAGTATATTACGCCGTAGAATAGACATACATATAGAAGGCCACACTTACGACAGTACAACAAGACACGATGTCGGGCAACAATATCAAGGTGAGTGGTGCATCCATGTATAACCTTTGGCTAGGAACTCATGTACGACTGATGTAGGTCGTTTGCCGGTAAGCATTCGTAGCATTTACTGGCAATATAAGACTTCCTCTCTGATCAGTAACCCTGCTCAATGTTAGGTTTCGGCCAATGAACCGTATGGAAATCGAATCTAGGTCGGAGCAATGTGTCGAGATCAGCGAAGACTACACGGCCGTGCAGCTCAAAAACAAAGCTTCATTAGGTATGCTGCTCCCTTAGGTCTGATAATATTAGCTGATAGTATTATAGCTGGTCCCGAAAAGGACGGTTTCACATTTGACAGAGTATTCGACACTACGACAAAGCAGGATGAAATCTTTGACTGGGGCGTCAAGGGCATTGTGGAAGGTGAGTGCATAGGTTGAGAGTATCAACATGTAGCTTATTTATGATTAGATGTTATGACGGGTTTCAACGGGACATTGTTCTGTTACGGCCAGACTGGTTCCGGTAAAACGTTCAGTAAGTCATTCGTTTCCTGATTGGACAATGCACTGATGTTGCACTTAGCTATGATGGTTTGTGATAAGGAATTTGTACCATTTTATTAGCTGACGTACCGATTTCATAGGGAGCAGATATTGAAAACCCTTCGTTGAGAGGTATCATTCCCCGGATAGTCGAGCAGATATTTGCCTCCATTCTTTCAGCAGACTCGAGCATAGAATATACCGTCAAAGTCAGCTACATGGAAATCTACATGGAACGCATAAAAGATTTACTTGCCCCGCAAAACGACAACTTGTCAATTCACGAAGACAAGCAACGAGGGGTATATGTCAAGAATTTGACTGATGTATATGTCGGCTCGGAGGAAGATGTATACAGGGTCATGAAGGCTGGCGGTGCTAGCAGAGCTGTCTCCTCCACTAGTAAGTCTACCTGACTGACGTCCTTCCAAGACTGTCGAATTGACGGCCCACAGACATGAACGCTGAGTCATCACGTTCACACTCCATTTTTGTCATTGCTATTCACCAACGTAACACCGAAACGGGCAGTCAAAAGTCCGGTAATCTCTATCTTGTCGATTTGGCTGGTTCTGAAAAGGTTGGAAAGACGGGAGCTACGGGCCAGACGTTAGAAGAGGCCAAGAAGATCAATAAAAGTTTATCAACCCTTGGTATGGTCATCAACTCTTTGACCGACGGCAAAGTAAGCTTTACATTGTGATCACGGACCGGACACTTACCATGAGCAGTCTCAACATGTTCCCTATCGAGATTCTAAACTCACCCGTATCCTTCAAGAATCCCTTGGTGGTAACTCTCGCACAACCCTTATCATTAATTGTTCCCCCGCATCTTTCAATGAAGCCGAAACCCTTTCCACCCTTCGATTTGGTATGCGAGCCAAATCCATCAAGAATAAGGCCCGAGTCAACGTCGAAATGTCCCCCGCAGAACTCAAAGCTCTACTCAAAAAGACGCAAGCAGAGCTCGTTGGCGTGCGCGAATGGGCAACCAAACTTGAGGAAGAAGCAAGGATTTGGAGGGGTGGTGGGAAGGTTGATCAAGCTAATTGGGCTCCGGGGTTGGACCAAGCTCTGGCGGGCGGGAGTACCGCCGCCAGCGCCGCCAAGAGGGCAGTGGCTTCTCCTGCTCTGCCAACTCCTAGCTCGAGCTCCGCTAGTCGGGCTACTACACCTGGTGGAACACTGAGCGCAGTTGACGGAAGTAGGCCTGACACGCCGTCGACGTTTAGTTTGAGTCTAGATAAGGATGAGAGGGAAGAATTCTTGAAGCGAGAGAATGAATTGAGTGATCAGCTTGCGGAGAAGGTGAGCGCGAATCCTTTGTTCGTCTGAAAAAAAGATTGGTACTGACAAGCGTATAGGAATCTGCCCTCGCTGCTCAAGAAAAGCTCCTTGCAGACCTCAGGGAAGAGATAGCATACTTCAAAGACCAGGAATCCGCCATCTCTCAAGAAAATAAGACCTTGTCTTCTGAACTGAACGAACTTCGTATCTCCTCTGCGCGCCTCGAATCCGAAGCCAAAGACGCTACCATTACTCTTGACTCTTATAAAGAGAAAATAGCCGAACTCCAAAAGGATATTGAGGATCAAAAGGCAGAAATCGAAAACCTCAAACATGCTCAAACGAGAGAAAAGGAAGAGGAGAAGGAGAAGAGGAAGCAAGAGATGTTGAATGAGATGATGAGCAAGATCGATTTGGGGGGGACTCTTGATTCCTCTTCTGAGAAGCTTCGAACGGTCTTGAGAGAGTTTGAGGAAACTTCAGATGCGGAGAGGAAGGACAAACTTACATCACAGACCCGAGAGTTGATTCGAATGAGCTTGGCGGAGAGTCAGGATGCCATGAGAGGCCTGCAGGAGAGGTTGAGGTTGGCCTGTGAGGAACAGGATATGCAAGTGAAGAGGAGGAGCGAGTTAGAAAAAATGTTGGAAAAAAGAGATGCGGCTTTCGAGGAGCTTCTTGGTGAGTGCTTAGGCCCCTGTCTTATATATATGCTAACGGACAACACAGACAAAACTGCATCCGACCAAGGCCTTTCTCTTGCTGAAATCAAGTCTTCTCTTGAAACCAAATATTCATCTCGTGAAGAGCTTCTCCGAAGTGAAATCTCCACGCTTTCCGATCATGTTGAATCCCGAACAGAAGATGTCAGACGGTTGCAGAGCACTGTCGAAAGTTATAAGCTATCCAATGAAGAACTTAATCGTGCGTTGACGGCTGCTACGAATGGTACAGATGGAGAGACATTTGCTAGTTCTGCCAAGGAACTCGAGCGGGCTAGAAAGGCGCATGAGATTCAGTATGCAGAGTTCGAGATGGTGAAGAAGAGTTTGATGAAAGATTTGCAGAACCGATGTGAAAAGGTCAGTCCATATTTTTCTTTTGTCATGATGGCTTTGCTGACGAAACTGTAGGTGGTGGAACTTGAAATGCAGCTTGATGAAGTCCGGGAGCAGTATAAAATTATCGCCCGCTCTGCCAACTCTCGCGCCCAACAACGCAAACTCGAATTCCTCGAACACAATTTGGAGCAACTTAGCGCCGTCCAGAAACAGCTCGTCGAGCAGAACACAAGCTTCAAGAAGGAAGTCGCCGAGTCTCAGCGCAAGCTCATGTCTCGTAACGACAGGATTCAAAACTTGGAGGCGGCTCTAAGCAATGCTGATCAGAGATTGGCGCAAAAGAACCAAAAGTACGAGCAGCAAATTCAGCTTTTCAGAGAGAAGCTCGCGGAAGGTCTGTGCCCTCGTTGCCACATTCAGGTGATCATTAGCTGACTTGTTCTGGATCAGCCCAAGCCAAGCAGAATGCTACTTATGCTCATGGCCGTATCGCCAAACCTCTCCGCGGCGGTGGCGGTGCGCAAACAGGCGTTGTGGGAGGTATCCAAGGCATTATGGGAGGTGGGAAGCAGGAAGAAAGTCCTAGCGGGAAACGACGTGAGTCTCGTCTTGTGATGATCTTTAGGATTGGGAGATGGCTGACCATGACTGAACAGAATCATGGTTCTTCCCTCAACAGCGCTAAGCGTGGGGGAACAGTAGCTATAGCAGGGAAAGCAATATCAATATTAGATAAATCATTCATCATTAGCAACGACATATACGACCTTGTTTACGATCCTAGAGACTCGGAGAGTTTTGGAGTAACAGCAAACTGGATGCAGTAGTGGTGAGAAGAAGTTCGGAAATACTGAATGAAGATAACTGTGGTAGGACATATGTAGTTGTACATTCATGCCACATATCTCTCTCACTTCTTCTCATGCATATGCAGATATCCTACCAGTTTATGGCCTTGTAGCTGCTAGGTTCAACTCACTCCCTATGCAACTCCTACGGCAGTCTGAGCCTGGATACATATTGAACCATTACCCGCTTGTGGGTGGTTTATTTTCTAGGAACGCGATTTACGAACCAGAATGTAATTCCATGGCTTACGCCTTGTTCTTCTGTCACCAGCCATGGCTGATCCCAACTACTACTCTTTGGTCACGCCGTTCTTAGATCACATTAGGTTAACTGACTGGAGATTTCAAACCAGCTAAGCCCAAGGACTTCACTGCGCGAAACGATCTCAACTTCTCCGCGCTGCGTGATATCGGTCCCGTTGCACCAATGTATTTTTCTCTTCCAGGAACATCTATCTACTCAGCAGGATGTGGAGTAGATACCTCCAATCTCACCCTCACTCCATCATCAATCGATTCCGAAATATGCCCTAACCATTCGAAGGAAGATATTCTCAACCTCGCTCATGCGTGTTGTCACACATACGTACACATTTATCTTCTTACGTGCATATAGACTTGCGACAGTCTTCTTCAGCTTTTTTCCTTAAGAAAAAATGGGAATTGTAGTGAATTATACCTATCCAAGCAACTCCCTGCCAGTACACACCCGCCCTGATATCCTTTCATGAAAACTTCACCGGATAGAATACATAGATCTTCATTTTCTTTGAGTATTTCCGACGACCAATCTGGAGCTCCATCTATTCAATCTGCCTGTCGCCTCGCAACTCATGATGTGCTCTCCAGCCTCCATCCCGTTTCGCGGCCTCCTGTCGAGACCGTTCTCGGTTCCGATAGATGCGGTAAATTTCAACGAACTGGATTGGTCGCTTCACCTTGACCTGACGGGACACAAGACCCGGCACACCAATTCCGTTGAACGCTCGAGCGTCATTCGTTATGAAGAAAAATTCGTTGTACGGACCGTCGCATTGCTGCAGTTCCTGAAGCGAATCCATTCTTGCGCTGATTGTGGAAACAACGTGGATCAGCTTATGGGTTGTCCATTTGCATTTCTGTCGAAAAATGGCACTCACATGGACTCGCTGCAGAAAATACGCTGCAGCTGGTTAAAAATGGATGTCGATACCGTATCGCGGTCAATGAAGACAGCCATCTTCTCTCCGCATCTGGAGGGGCTGTATCGTCCTTATTAGCCCCCAGGATAATTGAATTCATGGAAAAGCTTACTGTCGAATACATATGTCTGCTGTATCCTTAAATAAACCAAAATGTTGCTCAATTGCACCAAGGAGTGCAAGTCCAAACTGTAATATGTTCCAACGTTCTGTACCCCGAACCGGTTGAGGAAGGTATGGCTGTTTCTCGTCAACCAAGCCAATAACTTCTATCTTTTGTACAGGTAAATGCTTATTCTTGGAAGCATATTCAGCATAAAGCTTCTCGTGGTCATAGGGCGTTCTGCACATGTACACTTTACTATAAAGGGGCACCAAGGCCAGGAATTAGTGCTGATAGATAATGAACCCTAGCAAATCATCAACTTACGCTCCAGCATATGCAGCAGTTTTAGCCAACCGCGCTAGGATAGGGTCGTCTTTGAAGCGATATGTTATGTACATGAAATATCCCTCCATTACGTTCAACTTAGTATTTTTGGAGTAGTAGCTTAGATTGTCGTTAGCCCAACCTACTTCAGCAATCAGTAGGATTCCTGACATACTGGATTTGGTCATTTTCTTTCAGGTAATACGATAAAAGCTCCACTCTGCATCGTATACGATATCGCTGTCGATGACTCCTACATCTCAAAGCTTTCCAACCGTTTGAGCACTCTTCATAAACATATTCAGGCTGAGCATGGAAGTAATCTGCCGCAGAGGACTTTATGATTGCCCTGATATTGTTCTGCGACTTTTCGCGCAATAGGAAATCTAGATCTTTATAGTGTCCTTCCCGCCTTAAAATCCCGTGCTCCTTTGGATCCCAATTCAAATGGAAGGGATCCTTACTTTTGGGGACGCTGGGTATAGGTCTAAGCTGTTGTTGGGGGAAATTTCGAGGCTTCTTCCTTTCTCGAACATTGATGTGTTCTTTTCCTTTGCTCTTATCCCGTGCTTGTTGAGCGCTTCGCTCCTCCGTCGAGGAAGGGGAAACGAGGCAAGAGGAGGTGTCGCTATGGGTTTTGACCTCTGTAGCTTGTTTTAAATCCTGGTTCGAACTGACCAGGTCAATGGGGACACTGGGAGTGACATGTCGTGTAAACCGGACAAAATGCCAGGTAGAACAGCCAGCAGCAGGAGAAGGGAAGCCATTCTTCGGAGGAATATCGATGACAGTTTTAGTATGGGGTTGAAGTGATGACTGAGAATGGGCAGGGATATTGTTTTGAAGAGTGCTTAAAGCATCTGAACTTGGGTTTACCACTTCAGGCTGCACTCTGGCAATCTCCACAGAGGATGAGGCGTCCGATAAAGGCTCAGATGGAATACCCACAAGATCTCTTCCTGAATTCAGTCCTTCAATGGACTGATCGAGTTTGGTCTTCTTAGCGACGGTAGTAGAATGCGATGATGCAAGAGGGCGTTTGGGAGGTGTCCAGCTATCAACGCGCTTGAGACGAAATAATGGCCATTTCGGCGTGGAGGATGTTGCGTTGCTAACCGACGAAGATAGAAGTGGCGCGGATGGCGAAGCATGGATAATATTTGTTTGCTTGGCGGCAGAGGAAGAAGATGCAGAGGATATGGATTGAAAAGTGCAGGTTTGGATGTCGGTTGGAGGAGAGGTCGCAATCAGTGAGGAGTCAAGGACGGACACACTATTTTCGGATGACAATACCGGGAGGGGGCAAGAGGATGATAGACTTGACTGAGGAGAAAGATTGTGAGAAGGCACTTCAGCTGTTTCAGGAGATGTGGTACGGATTGCCGGATCAGTCTTTTTCTCCGCCGTTTCACTATGAAACTCGACATCGTCATCTTTCAGCTCATCGATCCCCTCATCAATTTGCTCTTTTCGACGATCACTTTCGAGCTGATTTTCTTCGTGCGTCATCTCATCGACATCCTCAGTACCGGTAAGCTCGGTATCCTGAGAGAGGTTGGTGCAATTTTCAATGGCTTCTTCTTTCTCCTCGTACCGCGTGTAACGATCTCCGTTGACGGTAGATAAATCAGGTTTCTTCGCCTTGAACTTTTCCCCGGACATGGGACAACCGTCATCTTCCAGTTCGTTAATTTCCTCCTGGACTTCTTCCTTTATCTTTAGAGGCGGGATGATGCTGTAATCATCGTCGTCTTCAAGCTCATCAACCTCATCCTCGGAAGGCGGAGGTACCATCAGTTCCAAAAGAAGGAAATAATACGGGAACTTGGCCTTTAAACGATCTGAATCATAGCATCAGCAAAGTACAAGGCAAATGGTTTATGACTCACGACGCCTATCGTTCTCAAGAATATCATCCCACTCCTTCCACGAGCGGCGGATCCGATGCTTGGTCTCAAACTCATTCTCTCTGAAAGAGTTCTTCAAACTATCACGAGGCGTCAGCAGGGCAGTCGAGACAAGATATTAGACAAGTACCACTCACGAAGTGATTCTAGTTTGGACGGGATTGTTGGTCTGGGACGTCCATTTATTAGTGGCAATGAATCTACCTTGGTCGTCTTGAACAACGAGACCCTTGGAAATGGCACCCTTCATCCACTCGCTGCCCGCGAAGAATTGGAGCGCTACGTCTCTGTAAACAGTCCAAATATGCGTCATGCCAGCGTCTCTATTGCCGAAGCAAGCTTTTTTCCATGCAGGATTATGAGAAATTAGTTTCAATAGCTTGACGGTAAGCTGCGGGTCTTTCGACCAGCTGGAGAAGTTGCACGTAGTCAGCTCGCGACCACGCGATCACGGTTGAGGAAAGAAGACTTACTTAATCCTGGTTTGGCGCTCAGATGTCTTGATAATCTGCGAGTTTGACATTCGGCTGTGTTAGTATAAGATGGGGATATGGAAAGATGAAAAAACAAAGAGAAATTGGACAGGAATTTGGGAGGTATTAATCGATTGCACGGAGTGCTGTCAAACGAAGTCTCCCCAAAAGATCGGCGCGCGTAGGAGGAACATGACCAAGTCGCGTTCCTTCCCTCCATTATGCGTGAACCCTACAGAGGTCATAATGAGCATGGCTAGTGTCAGGAAATCGGGGAGCTGCGTTAGGGTTCAGCTGCACTTGAGATGGTAGACAAGATCCAGTAGTGAGCAATGAAAGCGCTGTTTCCGCCGGTTCTCAGCTCAATGCAGGGTACGAGGGCGTACTTACGCGCGTCGACTCAATCTCGTGGGCTACCTTGGCTCGTGGAGTAAACTTAGTTCTGAGGCATCTCTATCCCGAGCGCATTAGCTCATTAGTCCATAGCTGAATCCAGTCTGGTGAGCTTATCAAGCTCAGCAGTAAAGTAAGATTCTGGTCCTCCTCTTCTATTTGCAACTGTCAGACCATACTCAATTCCTATCAGATTGGAAGACTTGACGTTTGATATTGATTTCGTACTGGTGAGAAGTGAGTAATAATCCCCAGATCCGAGGTATTGCAGTGATCCACTGCTTCACTCGATAGCTGAGCTTGATAGGTTCAGGCACCGCTTCGATCGTCGCGCCTGTCCTTATAGTTATGTCTCTCTAGCCAATGCTGCTGGATAAAAACGCTCAGGAAGACCTCGGAACAGTCGAGTTCGGGATCGCAGTCAGATCCAAACTGTTAAGAAGGGTTGTCTGCGCTTGGTGTGATCGTGGGCCGAGCTGCTGCTTTTGAGTAAACGTAAAGCAGAAGAAAAGAATAACGAAAGATAAAGATATCGCTCGATCGGATCATGTCCGAATGAAACCCAACAAGACTATTGTCGGATCTCCAACCATTGCTCTTACCCATGCCTACTACATGAGCAGAGTGTAAATCTGGCCTAGGCAAATGATATCCTTCAAGTCCCCGAGGCAGAATGAAAGACGCATGAAGCGAATGGAAAAGAAAACAAAATCGAGCGCCTCGGCGCCGTCATAGCGTAAAAAGCAGTTTGGCTCCTCTCGCGTCGGAAAAAGAGTCTGCCGAAAAAAAAACCCATCAAAAAGGCATGTCCCTAGCCTGAATCGAACAGGCGCCTCAACAGCCACAATGTTACGTCATAACCACTAGACTATAGGGACTTTGGATGGAAGTTTGTCTTTACAACCATTGATGACGCTTTGTAGGTCCATCCCGTTGCGTTCTCTCAAGTTCAATACATGTTTATAGGAAGAGCCCCCACTTTAATCGGTGCTTCCAGTCTGACTCTGATGTCGGCCGTTGTAGTGTGTATTGGTGGTCGAGGCGGGTGCAACAGTAATACAGCATGCTCTACTTATATCTTGATGGATCAAGAAGGCTGTTCAATGAACTGAGTAGTTCTGACCAGCACATGAACAATCTTTTCGTAAGTTACCGGACAAAAAAGGAGTTGTCAGATGAGTTGAGACCGCGATATCATGTCATCTTTGGGCAGGAAGAGACGGCAATCTATTGTGTGTGCTCATCCATGGATCAATGTAGTATAACGCGTAGCCTGAATGACTAGAGAGTCAAACGTAATGGAGGGCAGAAAATAAAGGCTGAGAGGCCATCATCGCGGTCTGTGCGCGAAAAGCTGCCAACTGCTGTTTATATTCTCTTGCACCTAAAAAGGCTTTCTCTCAGCATTGTGAAGAAGAAGACAAGATCTGTTACTTTGCCGTCCATTGAACAACTCATTCGCTGCAGATCCTAGCATGTTCTCACTGCTCTCCATCATGTGGGACCAGCCAATCCTTATTGACGTTCCTCTCTTCAAGTTCGACGTGTTTCCTCCTTCCTGCCAGGTTATATCTGACAGGTCGTAGTCAAGTAGTGGAGTTCCAAGCATCGGGAAAACTCCAGAAGGTCGCTCAGTCCATCATAGCGCGGAGACTTTTGGAGGCGAGCCGTTGTCGTTCAAGGGGGTAGTAGCAGTGAGCACTGACGGAATAGCAGAGAATCATTCCGCCTCTTGTCGAGCATATGGTCGATCCGGGTTCCGAGCCTTTTCCAGCCGAGTTTGATATATACCACTCTCTCGATCATATTTTATTTCGATTCAGTGAGTTGCGGCTAGTCCCCCGTTTCATGAATTGACGAGCGTTGCCGTTTATTTCGGCGCGTCATGCAGCCATTGTTCGCCGGTGTTCAACTTCTCTGAGTAGTGATCATGCATGCGAGAAGCAGATCTGGGCAGACAGACTGCTAGTCGAGGCGGTTGCGTGCAAGGAGTAGAAAAATGTTCAATGCAATTCATGGAAAGACGGGTGACACACTGCCTCTGAGGATGGCGGTGGCCGATGTTTTTGAGGGGCGATACTTCGTTGTGTGCTGTGTTGTAAACATTCCTCCACTTTGCACATCCCACCAACGTCAGAATGATGATATCCTTTTCTCTATTTATCATCCGCTGTTATACTTATCCCTACTCCACAGACATAGGCGATCGTCCGCAACCGTCCATAATCCGGCACAGATAGCTCTTACACCGGCCACATCAGTAGCTCACCATGTCGAAAATCCAGCCGTCATACAACGCTCCTCAATACCCCTCAAGTGCCCCGCTTCCACCTCCAAGGCCGAACTCTACCGTCTATCCATCAACATATGACTACCGAGCGACACCGATACCTCCTCCAAGACCGTCAACGGCCTACATTGCACGTTATGCTTCCGAAGTGTCACATGGCCAGCCAAGCTCGTCGTCTTGGTCTCATCCTCAGCAGTTTCCGACAATGTCTGAAACACCTCAAATACCTCTGATGAGCGATTCAGGACAGTTTGCTACACCACAATCTACCCTGCTTCCTCATTCATCCCAGGCGGCTGGACGTCCTGGGGCTTCCTCGTATTCTCGACAGAATGACTATCGATCTTCGAACTACTCAACCGGCATCCCAGCAAGCCTACAGGGAGAACACATTGTGTCGGGCTCTGTGGTGAGTCACCGTCAATGTCTCGATAAGAGCTGAGGCTGAACCTCTTGACTAGGTTCCATCGACGACATTTATTCCGGAACCGACCAGCTCTATGCCACCTCCGACGTCAAGCTTTGATCCAAGACCGTTTGCAACTATTGAAGCCCAGCCGACGACCTCAAACAACTTTTCCAATTCCGAGGCCGGAGGTTTTGCACCTGCTCCTCCAAGGTCATCTTCACTGAACCAGCCATATCTTGGTCAAGCACAGACACCTACGCTACCAGCACCCAGACTTACAACACCTACCAATCCTATTAAACTCCACCCGTGCCCGACTGCCGAATCACTTACATATGCTTCTGCAAAACTTGACAGTTGGACAGACGCACACCAGATTACCTGGGCTCAAGACGTAGTGAGATTGGTGGAAAGATATTGGCAGCAAACCAGCAATGCCGACCATTTCGAACAACCACCGTCGCCTCCATCAGACAGTCAACACCTCAGTATTACCTTGCAGCGTCTACTCGATACTGCAGCTCCCATCGTGATTGCAATTTCAGACAGCGATATCAAAGAGCATGCCTCACTAGCCCTGTACTTGAAAGGGAAACTGCTCTCTTCAGGTGCTTCTCCAGCGCTTTTACCAAAGGATAAGAGGCAATCGTTCAAGGACTTTGAGGGAGCTGCGAGAAAGGGCGAAAAGCGGGCATGGTATAGACTCGGCAAGGATTATGAAGCTGTGAATGATCTTGACCGGGCTGGTGACTGCTATGATCGTGGTGCAAAAGCAGGAGATTGTGAAAGTGCGTTTGTGAGTGACATTACTTAACTGGTGAAGCATCGCAACATCTAACGAGAAAATACAGAGAATGGGCATGGCTCACTTGCTAGGCCAACTCAACTTTCTTCCAGATCCGGCCACTGGCTTGTACTTTCTCCATCAATCATCCGACACTGCGAGCATCGATTTTCCCCAAGCATCCTACGTATACGGCATGCTCCTCGCAGGTGACATCACTCTACAAACCAACTTGCCACCGAGTCTCATCATCCCTCCAACATCTCCACCCACCGACGCTCTCTTGGCCCAGCAGAATCTCGCGTGCGAATCAATCGCGCGCGCCGCCTACCTCAATTATCCCGCAGCCCAATTCAAACTCGGCCAAATGTATGAACACGCCGATCTGGGCTGCGTATACGATCCTATCGCTAGTGTTGCTTGGTACACGTTTGCAAGCCAGAACGGGGAGATGGAAGCAGATATGGCGTTAAGCAAATGGTTTTTATGTGGAGCGGAAGGACATTTCCCGAAGAATGAGAGTAGCGCGAAGACGTATGCGGAGAAGGCTGCTAGGAAAGGTCATCCGAATGGGTGTTTTGCATTGGGGTACTATAATGAGTAAGTGCATGTAATTTCAGGTTGTTGAAATAATGTGCCGACTCGAAACCTCAGAATTGGCGTAGGCACAGATGTCGACCTGGAACAAGCCAGGAAATGGTACGAAAAAGTAAGCACACTCATTCAATTTCCCCAATATCCACTAACGCTGTACTCAGGCTGCAAAGGCAGGCAATGCCGAAGCCTCTACACGCCTTGCTGCACTATCCCTTCCCGTACCAACGGCCATCTCAATGAACGAACACCAATCCCGTCTTAATGACACTCTCGTCCGCAAACACACTACGGCAAAACTTCGTTCTGACCGCAACAAATCTTCTCGACCTGTGCGTCAGCAAATCTACGAGTCTCAACACCCTCCTCCTCTTCCTAGCTATGGCCAGACAAACTCACTGCTCGAGTTTGGGCAAGTGAGTCAAATACAAATGCCCATGGCGTTACCTAAGTCTCCACCTCCCATCTCACACACACCTTCCCCCGTATCGTCATTAACTGTGCCCCCTATGAATTATTCCTCCCATCAACCTCAACCTTCTTACGCCCTTCAAGACCCTCCTATTAACCCTTCCCGACCTCCTATGCATGAGCACCAATATTCTTCCCATTCCACTTCTACCACCTCCACTGGAGGTGGACGCCAGTCGAGCAGCACCCCAAGGCCGATATCGGTGGTTGACCATCGTCGAATGAGTACAGTTAGTTCAAGCGTTAATGACTTTCCTGTTCTCAGTGCATCTTCATCTACATCCATTTCTATACCCTCTTCCGGCCCAACCAGTACGATCAGCGGAGGAATATCGGGGACGATGGAGAAGAAGAGGAAGAAGAAGAAGGGCCCTCAGACGTTTGCGGAGATGGGATTTGTGAGCAAACCGGTTGAAGAGGATGGTTGTGTAATCATGTGAAAGGAGAGAAGGAGGGTATTTTGTAGCTGTAGAGAATTGATATCACGAACGTCACGATATGATAGCAGGCTTACATCCTTTGGGACGATTTATGTATCAGATTGCATGCCCATTGTCATGCCCCGGTTGTAAATGAGGAGCCGATGCAGAAAGGATTTTGAAGAACACCGCGGTATTCCTATTATCAGATTAGGCAGCTGCTAATCCATATACGTTTTTTCTTCAATTCTAACCAACTCGGCATCAGTTGAGGAAGCTATATTACCTGTTACAAATGAATGATATGACCCAAAACAATGCCTCGTGCTAAAGATTCTATGATTCCATTTCTTCATTATCAACGCCCTCTGCTTCACCAGCCATGGTTTCTCCAACCCACATGGGCGCCTCAAATTCAAGCGTCCTGCATTCCAGCGTTTCGAGACAGACAAAAGCAATTACGCCCGTCTTGGCAAATGATGGGAGGAGTACAAGACGTGTGGGAGCGTCCTCATCTACAGAATAACAGAGTTAGGTTAGTTTCAAATCGGCTGAAGGAAGGGGGGATACGAAAGGGTCATACCTCCAATAATGGTCGTTTCAAACTCTGGTTGGTTACCAACAATATACACGTCCGGTCGATAATTCATGATAAAAGGGTCAGTGTCAGGGAAGGGGTATATCCACAGGGTGTCGGGTGCTGTAGGTGCCATATGCCGCCATTCTAATGTACGTTGTGTCATACCTAGTCTAGAGTTGCCGGGCACGTATTTAAAAATGTCATCTATTGCCTGACCACCGGTAGTAAGGAAGCTGTATCGATTCAGTTTTTTCTTTCTTTTTCTGCTGGATGACAATGAGGAAAAAGAGACATACCTTCTTCCGCCAACTTCCATCCATGTAGGGTTTGTCTCACACTCCAGTCCTTCTGTTTTCGCTTTACCTCCAAATAAGATTTTCGGCAAAGGTTGTTGAGGAAGAGTGGCACCCGCAGGGTCGGACGGTCCGGGTATAAGGTGAATAGGTAGAGATGAGGAAAGAAGGTCGGCGAAAAGCGTTGCAAGGGTTTTTGTCGGGTGGTTGGGGAAGAGGGGTTTGGAGGTGGAGTTGAAGCGTTTCTGACGTTTCAAGTCAGCATACGTCAGTAACCCGGAAAATGACTACCCTTACAATCTTTTTATCATCTTCACCTTTTACAGGAAGTGTTAAAGAGTTACCCGCTATGATTAACCGCGCTATCCGTCCACCACCCAGCTGATCCTGTACCGGTGTTAAGGCAATCTGGTTCGTCAAACAGTGTTACTAACTGAATGTCCTCCAATCTCTCCCATCAACCATTCGACCAACATTTCAGCCTTGAGATCCGTCGACGCTTCTTGGGTACCGATCGACAAACCAGACACCATAGCTATCCAAGTTTTTGCATTCTCTGGGAGTTCAATTTTAGCATCTTTTTGGACATGTCAGCAACGGCCTGAAGCTCGGACAACGCCCATACCTTCTTGCATATCAATGTCCTCGTCATTTTCAACTTTTTCTTTTCCTTTTCTTTTGGCACTGGATGGCGCAGGGTTAAGAACAAGCTTATCGGGCATTCCTGCAAAGCATATGTCGATCACCTCGAAATCCCCGGAAGGAGTTTCCATCCCCAATGCGGCCATGATCACTCCCGTCACAAGACCACCTCCTTCCCTATCTCTTTCCCTCTGGATGGCATCGCCTATCAGTCGCACTCGGCCTGACTCATCTTCAAGGTGGATGGAATCTTGAGCGGAAAAGAATTTCGTTCTTGGAATAGGTGCAGCGAGCCAGTGCTGTTGCAAGTCAGCTTAAAACGTACTCAAAATGGCTAAACGGCCTACGTCTCGAGCCATATCTTCCAGAATATTGGGTTTCAGAGGCATTTCCATATAAACTGTACCGACGATATAGCAAAGCTGTGACCGGGTCAAGTTGAGGATACGCGGTAAAAGCGGTGGATTGCCTTTTACCAAGTTAGTACGGGCAGGCAAAGAAATTGACAGTCACTAACCCTTAACATCCTTCCACTTTTCCGTAGCCTTCTTCTCAACAGCAGGGCGCTGCTCGACCAACCTCACAAAGTAGATGTTGGCATACTGGTGCTTGTATGATCGAGAAGCCGGGTCGATTGTGAATGGTTTCGAGAGCTCTGTGAGGGGATCGTAGGACGCAGCCGGGCGGATACAGGGGATTCCCTCTGGTTCTGGGAGAACCGTAGCCATTGCAGGAGAAACGTATAGAGAATCGTACGCGGTAATGGAAGAGCGAGACGGAAATGAGCGGCTCCTTATACGACGGACGCGTCGGGTGGATATAAATAAAGTTACGTAATATTCGCGGTTTGACTTTGACGCGTTCAACAACACAGTCAACCACTCTCACTGCGTGCAACACCATATAATACAGATCCCTGCAATTTCTCAACTTTTTTCTTGTCTTGTTCTCTTCCAACCTAGCTAGGTGAAAGTTAGTCAAAAGGCTAGCGGGTAATATCCAGCTACTATCCGAAGAAAGCTATTAGAAACACCACAGAGCAGCATCCTCAAGCGACTCTCGATCGTCACCGGTCACTGCACTTCGCCACTTTCGGCTCGTGCTATGAGCGTTTCGACAAAGCTCTTGGAAAACTATCTCGAACATCAGCAGACAAATCCAGGACTCGAAAGAAGCTTCTCAGCACCTGCACTCTCCAATCGGCTCACCCGTCCCATCCAAAAACCCACATTGCAAAACCGATCTCTCAAAATGGATCCAAACGACTCAAGCTATATGGGCCGCCAGAACTTTCCTGTTTCTACACCGATACAAGGGTTTGCTAGTCAATGGTCTGAAGAAAGAGTTCATCAGATTCAAGCTAGACTGGCAAGGAAGCTCGGTCCAGAGTATATCACACAAAGACCAGGTCCGGGTGGAACTTCCAAGTTGTGGTGAGTTAGGTCTCTTCTAGTGTGTGAGCTAAACTAAAGGTAAATTTTAATTAGCTACATTGAGGGCTGGAAAGGTGTGTCCAACGAGCGTCTGACTCTGTCGTCTGACAATAATCAGTGGTGGAGCTGGCAAATGACGTCTTTGGTTTTAACGGATGGTCAACGACTGTCGTGTCTCTCACAACCGACTTTGTAAGTCGTATCCGTATTAATCACGGTCATGTGCTGACTATCACTGAAGCTTGACGTCAATAAGGACGGTAGGGTATCTGTTAATTGCACTGCAATCATCAGAGTTACACTCTTAGACGGAACTTTCCATGAAGATGTTGGGTGTGGACAGGGAGATAATATGAAAGGCAGAGGTGCCGCGTTGGACAAGGTATGTTCAATTTGAGACTTTGGAATGTCCATTCACATCTTTGAAGGCACAAAAGGAAGCTATCACGGATGGTACGAAACGAGCATTGAGGTCGTTTGGTAATATGCTGGGCAACTGTTTGTACGACAAAGATTACACGAAAGAAGTGGTCAAGATGAGGGTCCCTCCAGTAAGATTGTTGGACGGTTTCAACATTCTAAGACTCACCATGGTTCTAGGTGCGATTTAACCGTGATGCCCTCGAGCGACGACCAGAATTTTTGCCTGCTGGTGTACCCGCTATGCCACCTGCCGGCCCATCACATGTATCGCCCATTCCTTCTCACCTCAATAATGCCCCTCGCCCTCAGGCACCTGCTCCTGTCCAAAATAACATGTTACCTCCTCCAAACATCCCACCTCAACCTCCTGCTGCGCCAGCTACTCCATTAAAATCTGTCAACGAAATGCATGATGACGATGTTACCATTGCTTTGGACGAAAACTTTGACCCAGAATTTGCCGACTTTTATGGGAGCGATTCCATCTTTGCCGAGCTAGATGATCAGTCGATTCAAGCTGGTCCCAACCTTAGTAATTCGTGCGTTTTGAAATAATTTCTTTTTTAGGTACACTCTCAGCTGACAATTTACGATTAGTAATAATACGGATCCAGAGACTCCCAAACCTGTGCCCGTGCCGGAACAGCCAGCCTACCAGAACCGTCAACGTCCCGATCTCACGAAAGCCGCTTCCGATAACCAGATTACTACACCCAAGCCGGCCAATCATCAATTCAATCCGGCTTTCAAACCGACTATCAACCCTCAAGGCACCAATCATCACACCGAGGCGAACAACGGCCTTCCCAAACCTGGCCATTCCAATACTCCGCCCGTCCTGGGCAACCAAAACAACCAAACTGGAGGACCCAGCTCAAGTGCGGGGAGTACTACTGGGTCAAAACCTGTGCTCCCCAAATCGAGACCATTAGGTGGTTTTGCATTTCCCGGAAAGGTAAGTATGCGAGTCGATCATACTTTTTTTACCCAAGCTAAACCATGTTTGTATAGCAAACCCCGAAACAGTCTCGAGCTAACGCCATAGCTTCCGCCTTTAAACAAGCAGGCCGTACTCCGCAATCCCCACGGATACCCTCTGGCGGTGTTGACTTCGTTGCCAAACGAGCAACGACCAAACTTATGGTGGAAGGCGCAAGGTTGGGGTTGGAAGAGAATTGTGATATTGATCCTGTTGCCGATGGATTTCAGGGATTTTCTAGTGCGAGAGGTCTGAAAAGATTATCGGAAGAACAGCGGAGAAGGTAAGTATGATGAAACTTATTCATTTAACGCCGGGAAACTGATGTTCGTTTCGTTACAGTATGTCGCCCACTAAGGAAGCGTCAAATCCTGGGCTGGCGTCGAGCGAAACCAGGACGGCATTAGGTGAACTACCAGTGGAAGACGAAAGTAGTTGGTCGTCCAAACGGCCGCGGACGAGTAAATGATCCTTTTTCCCGTCTTCCATGTTTCACTTGATAGAGCCACCCGTCTCCCTGTACCATCTTGTGTGATCCGAAAAAGTACCTAATTTATCAGCTATGACTCTGTACGACATCTGTTCTCTCAATGGAATACCCATATGTTTTGCTTTATGATCTTGATTGCTGCATCCTAATGAAAATAGAAAGAAAAATGAGACATCCGTAATCCGTCTCTGTGTGAGCGAACCCTAATCCATACACTCGAACAATAACAGCTACACTCCTCTCTCCTGCGCCCTGCCCGCTTAGGCAGTCCAAGCCCGCTTGACGAGTTCAGTAAGACCAATGTCGTTGGTGTTGAACTCGTAGACACCCCAAACACTCAAACCGGTAGCAGCTCGCAAGATCCACTTGGTGATGGGACCAAGGACAGGGAACTTTCGGGGGTGGACATAATCAACAACGCAAGCATCGAAACCGATATGGGTGTGGACAATGAGGGAAATGGCGAGGATACCGTCCATTATGGGCTGTACAGCACGTCATTAGCACATGACCTTGTCACTGGGGACTTTGTAAGCGGGGAAAACTTACGTAGGCGCTACCCGAGGAGACGGCGGCACCGACAGTGATGGGTATCAAACTAGCGGAAAGGAGCCGCTCAAACGCCCAGTGGTAAGAGCCGTGAGACTTGTTGGGAGTGGGGAAGGTGGTGGCGTCGTTGACAGTGCCGGGAAGGATGGCTGGGGCTGGTGTTAGCTAATGATCATTCTTGCGCACGAGGTGGTGATGGCCATGTCTCTACACTTCTTTCGTCCTTCAATTCCACTGCCTCCTGGTTCCAGCAGCTCCCTTGCCCATAATCATCTCCTCAGCACTTTCCACATACTCTTCCAAACTGTCGTTCCATCCTCTCCGCGTCTCAGCACCACAGTCTTTTCGCTAATCACCAATCGTCTAAATCGGCCACCACCAAGTTACACAACCTGATCCAATACTCACGGCCTCCAGGAATGTACTTGAAGCCACCTGTTTCGTTGGACGCCACCAACGCATCCCTCTTCACTTGGCTCGCTCCGAGAGCCAGAGGTCGAGCTATTTGCGATTGGACGTTAGCTTTGGTTCGAGAGTAAACAAGCCAAACACCGCTTCCGGCTGCTACCTTGTCCCAGAACACCCCGGCCATCACCTAGGCATACGGCCAGGACAAAGTGCACAGCCGTCCGCGGACTCATAGACGACACGCACAGTTGTGCAAGCACCTCCTCCCGAGACCCAATCCCACGGCGCGGAAAGCAGGCGTTGCTGATGGTCTGATGAAGGACATGGCGGATGAGTGCAGGTCGATACGCGGTGGCTGCCAAAAGTGAAGAGAGCCAAAGGCGGCAACGTATCGCAAATGAGGAGTGCCAAATCGCAGGCGTGCCTCGCTCGGGGCATTCCGGAGTTTGCATCCAGCGCCATCTCATTGGCCCCCCGGTTACTCCCTTGCCACCGCGGCCAGTGCCAGCGTACACTTGCATATGCATGCAGAGTCAGCCACGCATGCTAATGCACACAGCAACAGCGAGCAGTGAGTACATGCATAGCATCTTCTCTTCTTTCTAAAGAAGCACTGGTTGAAGAGACTTTTCGATGTTGCTCGCTCGGTTCAGTAGTATCCGCTTGTCGTTTTGCCGACGGATTTTTCGGTTCTAATGGTGGTGGTCGAGTACGCTTTCTCCTGAGCAACGCGCAATCCTGCATCACCATATCCATCGCTCAACATAGCAAATAGACGTCTTCGATGGTTGCATAG
>NC_006684.1:237500-275000 GCF_000091045.1 Cryptococcus deneoformans JEC21
ATGGGCAAAAGATAGATGGGAAGAGAAGATGGAGGATGTTTCGTGGAACAGTTGTGTTTGGAGAAAGCGCGAATGAGGCGACGCGGCTGGGTTGTGGCCGGAAAACGACAGACGCGCGCGTGGTGGAGGGCGGATTTATTTTTTCCATTTTTCCTGTTTTTTTCCCGCGTGTTTCCGTGTGGCAGTGGAGGCCGCCTGTTGGGTTCGACGAGTCGCAAGAGCAATGCCATATTCATGAAGGAAAGTACTATACAGATCTATAGCCTACGATGAAGGTATGTCGGTAGGGTATGCTTCCAGGGCCAAACTGACAGAGCTCAGTTCTCTAACACGGCACCGCAACATTTGGCGAATCGTGAAGTCCTGGATCACTTTATCTCTCTCAAGCAAGAGACCGATCGCTTGGGAGAGGCCATCGCTCTCAAAAAGGCCAGGGATTCCGCGGCGGCAAGGAAGTTGTATCCGTTAGAAAGGGATGATCCGGACAAAAAGGACGATCCTAGTTTATTTGAACCTCTCAATGCGGAGAAGGAAGCAGAGCTGAAGGTGGCAGAGAGAAGAGGATTAAGTGCGGAGTTGGTCTGGGTCCAGAACGAGGTGAGTCTGACTGTTCCAACTCCATAAGGTATACTGATTCCATGCACAGGTTATAAAATATCTTTGTTCTGACATGGTACCGACTTCCCGTCAAACACCAGAGGGCGTTGCTCAACTGGCAAACGAGCTGCAAGATCATCAACTTACAAAGGCCGAAATCCTTCAGTTATGTAATCTTGCACCTGGAGAACCAGTCACTCTCTACTCTGTAAGCCTTTGCATGTTTTAAAACCAGGATATTATTTAATGGTCTGGTACAGATAATAGAAGAAGCAGATACGCGTTTCTACCCCGATGCTTCTGGGAAGCTGGACGAAATTGGCAACCAAATCTACAATACTCTCCTTACTTCCCCACCCGACGAACTTCTTCCCTACATGCCTGACCGGCCGGGTGCCGTTTCCAATGAGGATGTTTATGACCCAGTATATCTTGACAATGCCGATGCTGAGATGGAAGAGATGGCTATGATGCAGGAGGAAGAGTTCATCCACGAGACTGGAAGAGAAGGTGGAGTGGATGACGAGCAAGATGGAGATATGGACTAATAGGCGAGAGTGCTGGAGTCAAGAGCGACAAGTAATGAGCTGTAACGAGCTATATACCCTGCATATGCATACCTGTTGTATTCTGTAATGTTAGCTGAGCCGAAACCAGACGATACATATAAAATTGAATTTCGCAAAGAAGAACAATACAGGCAGCGGCGCTGGACAAGACCCCGGGCAATTTTCCCTGTAGATATGAGTATGGTGAGGTTTGTTAGGATCTGGGGCCTTGCTAATCTTATCCAGGGGTCTGTGTTATCTGGTCAAATATCGGGTGTGTGCGTCTGGTGCAATGACTGCCTGATGATGACATCGCACCTGCTTACGATCTTAAAAAAGGGACAGTTTATTGTGCTAGATAGTCGTGATCATACGCGTGTATCAGGCAGTAAAATTCCTTACTCCTCTGTATGATTTGGATCCAATTGAGTGTAATCAATCAGTGTTATTCTGTTAGGTCAAATAACATGCTCAAATATCGTATAATTAGTTGTCTGGACGTGACGCCCCTTAATTAAATTAGCTATAAAGCCTCACAAGCTTCGCAGCCCGCCGCGTGCCCAAAGAAGATGTTGCTGCAGTTTTTCTTTCTGTATGGGTTGACGATGCCTCAGGCAATCGCACCAAACAATAAAATAAACACCTCAATGTCTACATCAATAACATTAACCTCCCTGCACAGGTACTCGATAGCGAACAGTTCACAAATTTCGTCTCAACATCACAACACGCAACGTCCTCTGAACAGTTGTCGGAACTCATGAAGGTCATCGAGTGAGTCACTTATCTATAGGATTGAAGGAAACATGAACCAAAGCTGAGCCAATGCAGGAGAACCAGTGACGAGCCGATACGTGTATACAATAATTTTACACGTAGGCACTGCCATGTGATTCTCCGCGTGTCCTGCCTCCAATGTGATAAATCCTCAAGTTGACGATGTGGCATCACACATTATCCACAATTATTCATGTGTTGGTCATGCGATGTGGGGATTTCGTTGGTGTTTCGTTAGACCCTGGAAGGGTTTTTTGCCCTCCATTCAGTGGGTAAACATACTCCGACATTGCTTTTCTATGTTCCCTAATTCAGAGAAGGGGGATGCCGAGCCCCAATGAAGGACGGTATCCTTAACGACCTCATGACTCAACTAGGAATCGCAACTAGGAATCGCTGCTGCAGGTGGGACATTGTATAAAATCAAGAAGATCCAGGCAGAAACTGGTTCTAAAGATTTATTCGTGAACCAATGGATCAACCAGGTTCTGCCCAATTCCAAGCGGCTGAAGGAAGAGCAGAAGTCAGCAGAAGCGGTCATGCAGGAGGTCTGCAACTGGTTAGAAGAACAGCGCGGAGATAGATTTAACAGTGGTTTAACAGTGGGTTAGATGTTCCAGGTATGTTGTTTCTGCCATACAGCTAGCTTGAAGCGCTGACGGAAATTGAAGGCTTAGACCCTGCCCAGGATACCCCAGTTGAGATTCTACATCCCATCCTTCTAGGCATAGCCAAGTATGGATGGTTGAGCTTCCATCGAAGCGGGATCATGAAGCATAAAGGCAAAGTTGAAACCTTTTTGGCGAGATTGTGCTCCGTCTATAGAGATGATCTCAATGTAGATGATGTCGATCCTCGGTATGTTTGGCAATACCGTAATAACCTTATAGGTTGCCCCTTCCGATTCATCTGCCAGCGAGCCCCACTACAGATGTATAATCTCTTAGACCATGCCGACCGACCCCTGTACCAATTGATGTTGGCGATCGGTCGCTTAGCGGCGCATCTTTGGTACCCTGTCATCAGAGATATGCCGAAGTATCTGGTAAGTGGGAGAAAAGGCGTCTTGTAAACTTAACTGATTTAACGGTATATGATAGGAGGAGCTTCAGATTTATGTTGACAACGTCCAAGATTATCTTGACGAAAGCCATCTGGACATGACTCTGAAGAAACCGAAGGTACATTGCTTCAGCACGCCTTACAGGATGTTCGACGTTTCGGCCCTCTATCAGGCAACCGAAAGGCAAGAAAATACAATGCTGTCTTCCGAGCTTGTCCCATATATGGTAACTGTTGTTGTAGTCGAGTACGTGTGATGTGGTGGAGGCTCAGGGAAAGGTTTGAGGGAAAGCGAGGAAGGATTCGGTTGGTTGGTCTTTAGTACGTTTCACATATGGATTTCTTATTTTTCTTGGCTAATTCTAATTCCAATTTTTTTTTCCAATTTTGATTCCGTTTCCTAGTTTTGGCTGAGAAAAAACTAGCAAGCGCCAAAAACAAGAAACCCATGATTTGCGCCGTTCTAATTCTTCTTTCCTTAAATCTAATCCAAGTTTTTCAGGAATGCAAATAAATTCAGGCCTCAAATATTCATGTCTGCATGTTGAGTGAGGTCTTACGTCATGTTCGACAAGGTATCGACAACGGACACATCATTTCTTTCTACAAAAAGCACAACTTTGCAAGTCCGCAAAATGGATAAATATGAACCCCTTGCCACCCCATTCCACAATCATACCCCTGTCAATCAAACCTTGCTAAGTACTGAGAGAAACTTCTTGCATGTAGTCAACTTGAACATCCAGGAAGCGAAGGCAACATGACCCACCGTACCAGGACCAGGTCAGAAGCAGCTGATGAATAAGATCTGACCCTTCAAATTTGAGTTGGGATATATCGCTGGGCATTTGCAGGGAATGGCGGCTGCTGGAGGTACTGAAGATACCATTGGATGGTAAAATACGTGAGCAAGGAAAGATGAACTATCGTGACTAGCTCGCGACGCGACGCGATGAAGGTGTGCAAGATTCTTAATTATCTTAATTATTATGATGATGAACGACAACGGCAATGACCGCAAATCAGAGGAATTTTTAGCAGCTCGAAAATTAGCAACTGCCACCCAAAATCATGCGTTCAAATATAATTCCTGCTGTTTCAAGCGAAAATTAGAAGCGTCGGCGACGTCCGATTTTCAACTAGAATTATTAATTAGCAAGAGAAAACTAGAAAATCCATATTTGAAACGTACTTTTCTTCTCTTTATTTATGCATCACAGATAACCTAGATCTCAATAGTAACGGCTGAACAAACAGTCGTGATGTTGCTAACTGGTTTGCGCATGCTGATGTGGTTACGCATCTTGTCACCGGAGGCCTCTTCCAATACGAAGGAACGATGGTAACAGGGGGAGCAGAAGTCTTGGATTGCTGAAGCAACATCAAGACTTGGCCCTCCATTTCGGATGCTATGCTCCCAAGGAAAGACATCAAGGTAAAGATTTTCTATCATCAGGAGTAATGTATGGTATAGACTTTAACTGCTTATTGGCTGATAGGTCACGTGAGGCGGAACAATGCATCCAACGGCAAAGGTTCCTATAGCTTGGAGGCAGGCTCTGGTGAGATCTGCCGACTTGGGACATGGGTTGTGGCAGTAGATAAGGTACAGCATGAGTTGAATGCTTCGGTACCACAAAAAAGGAGCCGACTGCTAATGTCAATATGTAGGGAAAGGTCCACATCGGACGAATCTCCAACATCGTACCTCCTAACGCGGAGCAAGAAGCATTGGTAACAGTGAGGGTATGCAGAGTTGGACCTCGACATCCCGTGAACGACATGCCGACCCTTCGTGATTTCGGAGACTGCGTGATACTGCCATCTGTGGTGAGTGCTTCAATGAATATGTTGGAACTAAAGCTGAGTCTCCATGTCTTATCGAACCTGCAGACCGTTGAATTCAAGATCGCAATGGAGCATGACTGTCAATACGTCCAGTGCGAAGCCACAGGCGCCCGGCACCAGATGCAAGAACGGCAAGAGACTGAGAGAGTCACAAGATCATGAACACCGCGATGATGAACACTTCATCATCAATATCTTGCCCTTGCACAATCCACACCTGGTCCGAGAAGTCTTGCCTGCAGAGCTTACAGCTCCAAAACGTGCCTTCCCAGATCGACAGGGCCGGCTGAGGGAGGTAGTGGATAGGACGGGAAATGGGAATAGATAGTCAATGAGGTCAAAGAGGGCAGAGATGCGCCGACAGACGAGGGTGTTTTGAGCGAAGTAGTCACACCGGTTGTAGTGGATATTGATATGAATTGAGGATGACCAGTGTTGGAATCAGTATAATTGGCGTTTCATTGAAGGTCATGGTGATTTTGCAGAATGATATCGACATGAGCTCAGTAGTCCCTTATAAGAAAGGGTGATGAGATGTCAGTGATTACGACTGGTTAATGTATCATTCTGATATTCTTTTGATTTCGACATCAGACTGATATACATCCATGTGCCGCATCAGACTGATATGTTCCTGATCTCCGCGGATGCATCAGACACGCCTCGTCGCAGTCTGATACCAGGGTTCAGCAGCCGTGTATTTGGTGCTGAGTGTATGATGCGGAGATGCCATCCGCAGCAAGTGATCGGCGGCCGGACGGCGGGCAAAGAAGTGGAATAAGAAGCTCAATTATTTATTGATGTTCCTTGGTGTCCTCGGTCGGCTGGTGCACAGATTTCCATCTTATCGACATCTACTACCCTGTCATTTTCAGCAGTACAATACCATACCACATAGATGCCTGGAACACCACGGGTACATCACAGGACAGACCTACATATCTAGATGGCCACCCAACTGGCCATGGACTGGACGGACTTTCACCACTCTCAGTGGCCGAAGCAACAAGATAGTGGCGGCCTTGTACCGCCCACCGACGAATGGGATCTTAATGACGTCCTCAACACGGAAATGTTTGGCTCCTCAAGTACTCTTGCGGCTTCATCATCGGAGCAAGAGCCTCGACCATCGTCAAGTAACAGCCTTCCACTGAACATATCTGAGCCCCTGGGCTCCAATGATGCCCTGTTCCAGTCATATATTTCGCAGAGCACGAAAATGTTAGGCGGGATGGGAGAGACTGAACAATTATTGGAAACGGAGCGTGCATTTCCTGGAGATGGAGCATTGCCCTCTTCCATTACAAACCCTCGTGGTCGTGCCGTTACCGCAGACGCCCCTACCCCGTCGTACAAACCGGCGTCGGCATCTGGAGAACCTCCTTTGAGGAGAGGGATGTGCGTATATTGAAGATCGATATGCTCAGTTGAGGAGCTGACATTCGAGTTTAATTAGGGCTTGTATGTTTTGCCGGCGAAGGAAACTTGTCAGTGACTCATAGAGCAAGATAGAGGATAGTAGTTGACCACTGACGATAGCGGTGCTCTGGAGAAAAGCCAACATGTGCGAGCTGTGTCAGACACAACCAATCATGTGAATACCGGGTAACTGAAAATTTTTCAAAGGTTCGATCCCGAAAGAGTAGGTTGATGACATACCGCTGGACCATAGCTAACGCAATGTCCCAGATGGAATCTATGAGGGCAACCATAACCCAAATTATCACTATTCGCAACGACCTATCGCCAATTTCTCAGTTCCTTTACCTCCTATTTTTGGTGGCCTTTTATCTTATGCTCCTGCACAGCACGAACAACCCGGATTTGATCCAGTTCCTTCCAACGCTTCTTCTTCCACCCCTTCCGTTTCGGCAATATTCAATTCCGCCTCCCAAGCTGTACAGCCTTGCCCCTCACCCTCCACAAATACCGACCATCCTCCACAGTCTTCGGCACCGGAAACCGTTAGCTTCTTTCCGGAGAAGGAAGAGGAGGACGCCGTTGAGCGTTTAACCGAACGACTAGGAGAATTTCTGTTTAGTCACAAAGGGAGTGAAGATACCTCTCGAGCTGTGGATACCCCCACTCTGAGTAAAGAAACGGGGTGGCAAAAGAAAAGGAAGACGGGGAAAGATGGCAGATGGGCGACGGATGGGAAGCCGACGAGCGAGAATGTAAGACGGGCTGGAGTTCTGCAGACGACGATAGAGTCTGATGGGTTGAGTAATGAGACTCGTAATGCTTTGTGAGTGAGATGTGACTTCCCGATCCTTGCCAGCTAACCAATGTCCCTAGGCTGGAGTTCTTCCTGTCAAGCCCATACAAGTTCTTTGACATGAATATCCCTCGTTTGCGATATCGCTTGTCATTTACCGATAAGAGAAGACCGGCGTTGGCACTGTTGAATGCGATGGTAAGTTTGAGATTGACATTGAAGGATGTTTAACTCATCTAATGCCCAATGTTTAGTATCTATGGGCCGCGCGACTTTCTGATGTGCCCAACTCTGATGCAATGGAGCGACATTTCTTCACCAAAGCTTGTCAACATCTGGGGTCTGCCACCGCAAGCGATGATCAACTCATGGACACTATCAGAGCTGCTGCCCTTCTAAGCATCTACATGTATACCCGAAGCCGCTATCACGAGGTAAGCAATCGAGCACTAGTGAATCTTATGTGCTGATCGCTGGGACGTGGGGATTAGGGCTGGTTAGTAGCAGGTGTCGCTGTTAGACTGGTACTTTCCTCGGGTATACATCAAATTTCTTCTCTCACTTTCCAGCCTTCTCCCTCCGAAGATCCGCTACTGCGTAACAGAGTTCATCTTCTTTCGCCTCCTAAAGATCCCATAGAGCTGGGGGAGCGCGTACATACTTTGCAAGTCCTTTAATAATTATTCAATTCCTAATCTAACAATGCCTTGCAGTTGGATTGTGTTTATAGTGGAGCGAGCAGGGGCGTTAGCGACTGGGTTTCCATCTACCATACGTGACGAAGATATCTTGACGCCTTTTGGCAAGCCTCTGAGCGACATATCATCCGTAAGATGCTGATGCATTGAAAGACGAGGGCACAGTGGCTAATGAGCTGTAGCAAAACGTCACTCTACATGATGATATCACTATAACGGACATGTATCACGATACAGGCGACTCGAATCCCAAAACGATTTATACACACAAGTACACTCAACCTCTAACGCATCATTGGATCTTAACTGATTTATGGTTTAGTTCACAATGGATCCAGGCATTAGCAATACTCGAACGGGCTTCAAAACTAGCTTTCCTCAAACCTTCCCGAGACTCTGATTATACAAAGGCTTGGGTGGAATACACAAACGCCCTACGTTCCAGCAACGCTCAAGCATCTCCCCCTTCGCCGCCACCTGTTTATCTTAATCAACCGAAGCACAGGAACCCGAGAGAGTACCGAGAATGTCTGCTGGCTTTGGACAATCTTCGTAAAAATTTGGGTGTGGAGGGACTATCGCCTTTAGAGAGGAAGAGGATGGCCGATGCCATTGGAGCGCAATTGGTTATCCCGCCCAGGACAATCCATTTGGTAAGTGAGGATCGTTTTCCCTCAAGGAATTCTTTTCTCACTGCTACATTGCAGCATCATCACTTTGCAGCGACTGAGCTGCTGCTTCATGACATCAACTGTACAGATGCTGATAATAGCGAGGCTATGAAAGCTGCTCGTCAGAGTGTCGATCTGATTAGGTGTCTGCCTCAAACTGTAAGTCCCCAACCGTTATCTTTTCATATGTATAGTCTCGGCGAGCTGACCTCGTCTGGTATCAAAGACGTATCATCGCTTCGACGGGGAGATTTCAGTAGTATGGTGTTTGATTGCAAAGTGTATGATCAAGGAGTTGGGGCGTTTAAAGCGAGCTGGAGATGACGATGGTAAGTTGAAATATACATAGATTTCTGTCGCCTAATCTGAGCGAATATTTGTGCGAAGCAGCTTGTGAACTAGTTTCTGAGGACGTCGACGTCATCATTAACGAACTACATCATGTTGGAGAAGCGTTACATATGTCGTAAGTGTGGTCCATATCAAAAGAACGATCAGTTCAACTTATGTCTGCTTAGTCGTACACAAGCGAAGGCGATGGAAGAGCTCAAACGTGTAGTTCTGTCAAGCCATAAAGAGCCAACTTCACCTGTCGGAAATGCCTAGGGGAAATCAGAGGTTTACGAGAGAGCCGTGGATGTGCTGTATGTGTGTTCCTGATATCTGTGTCTTTACTCCAGCGGACAACTCACATAAGGTTTCTGATAGAGAGTCGGTATGTATGTCTTGCATAATCCTTCCACTGCTTGTATGCATGTACTTTAGATGATCTGTTATTCCTACTCGCGCTTGAGTATTTCAACTGCGCTCTGCGGTTACTCTGAACCCGGCAATTGGCAGTGAGACACCCATCAACTGCTGTTCGCCGTCGGGACAGAAACGGGCCCGTGCACTCAGCTGTGTGTGCCCCTGGGGTTTTGCCACCCTGTATAGGTGGTTTTACAAGAGCGCTACCATCACGCGGGCGGTGCCAGATCGATGGCCCAGTACTCGGCACAAAGGACCCTGACACTGGACCATACTGGACGGGGACGCTGTTCGAATCTCGTTGGAGACTGGTGAAGTGGATTTCTGAAGCAAAAGATTTCTGACTGCCACTGTCTTGCTTTGGTAATCATGATACCAAGCATTGCAGCAGCACACCACGGTCCTAGCTAAAGGACCGGCCTGGCACGCATAGAACAGCGATGCACACGATGCACCTGCTGTCGCGAACCTTGCCAGCACCAGTCGAGAGACTCGCCCGCTCGCGTGTAGGGTTTTCCCAGTTATTCGGTTATATAGCTTGGGTTTCCCTTTTTGCTTCCATCGCTGCTATGGATCCAAAGGAGAGACTCGCGGTGGAAGCCTCCAGCACGTTCGCATTGACGTCAGGAAGCCGTTATCACACACACCTCCTTTGGCTCCTATATATTGGCCCGCTGGAGAGGGCTGTGCCGACGTACTCACTTGTCTCTAATCGCCACTGACAGCCATATACCCACAGCCATGTTTGCGCCGAGGATATTCGAAAGCCCTGCGAGGAATATGCACGTAGGTCGACTATCTTGATGCAAAGTGCCTGGCTCACCTTGTTTGCGCAAGTGGCGAAACTATCAGTACAACGGTCCTCTGACTCCAGACATGGAAATGGCGTTCAAAAAGGAAGCTTCTCGAGCTCTTTCTCGCAGTATGATGATGTTCTCTAATCAAACGCGGTTCAGTCAACGACGCTGACGGGAGAGATAGTAGGCTCTGGATCTCTTGGTTTCTCTGTCTCGACCTCTGCCACTACCGTAAACGGTGTTACAACCGGTATGACCGAGTTTCAGGTGGGCAAGGGAACGGCCTGGACGGCAGAGGAGACGGCCGTGCTAGATGCAAAGTTTGCAGCGCTGGCGCCGAACGGGAGGATGGTCGGGTAAGTCGGTTTGGTTATGTCCAACGTAACATCAAAAAGTTCCGTATAGTGAATTATTGACTTGGCCCAGTCCGAATGGGCGGTCCTTGATCATGACTGGATCATCGCAACAACCAACGATGAGCCGTGTTGAAGATACTCCTCGAGCGATCGAAGCTCCTCCTCCGGTCCACCATGACACACAGGACTATACCCCTTTGCACCACGACCAAGTCTCACACCGCTATGCCAGTCCGTCGCCCTCAAAGCATTCCAGACGGGGCGCTCCCTACGCTCCAAGCGTGAATGCTGCCCCTCCGCAATCTGTTCAACCTTTTTACAGTCCCACGCCACCCAATATCCCTTTGAATCAACACTATACTCAACCTGAAGCCAAACCTCTCCCACCCACATTGCTTTACCAGCCAACTCCATTACCCTATCCGGCTTTACCTCGTTCTGCTCTTTCCCATCATAGCCACCACCCCACCCATGCGAATGACCCAAACCACCCACATGCCCATTTTGCTCCCTCACCTACCGATGCCGGTCCATCTACAAGTCGCAGACTGTCCAGGACGCCCGCTCCAGGCACTCCCGCTGCGTCTGCAAGACTTGGTAGCTTCAAATCAATCACTTCCAGGTTCAAAAAGACCAAGGAGACGACTGTATAGCCACTTGACCACTTACAAGTAGACTCCATGTTTTACATATGACGTCTAATGCATGTGATAATCATCCCTGCGTTAAAAAGTGGAGGATACTGAGGATACTTTTCCAATCTATTTTGAGGTATACACTGATCCTTTCTTTTTTTGTTTTTGAAAACCTTCCTCAGGTAAAAAAAAATCTATCATAACCCCCCCCCCCCGCTGAAGAATCATTTTCGCTTTCGCAAATCCTCTTCTGCTTCAGATGTGATCGCAGTTGAAGTACCTACACTCTCTGGCACTTGCTCCAACGCGTCCTCTTCGGACTCATCATCACTTCTCGAGTCTTCAGCACCCATACCTCGTACCACGCGGATAGCGACAATGCAAGCCATGTAAAACCACGCGGTCGCGAGGATCCAGAGGATGGAGAGCATGGAGACAAAGCCAATGTGTGTCCAGTAGGTAAGGAATCGGCCTTGTTCGGGAGTCCATTCAAAGGGGATGAATTTGGGCAAGTCGAGATAGGTGCTGCGGATGACGAGGAAGAGACCGACTTGTCGAGTGATGAACCATGAGATGAGGAAGACGACGAATGTGAAGTCGCAGAGAGTGGTGAAGGAGAGATAGCGAAACATTTTGGCGAGCTAGAATGGATGTTACAATGGGACGGGGTGGAGAAAAAAATGATGAAATGACTTACTGGTAAGAGAATGTCGCAAAAGTCCATAAGACAGTGGATAAGGACACCGACCGAGGTAAAGTTCATGGCATAGCTCCCCACAATCAAAGTAATGGTCAAGATGTGGTGCCCAAACATCTGCCAGTGGTCTTTTCTTCGCTTCTCGCAGTTGATCACGAGCAGCTGGTGGAACCACCAACCGAGCTGGGAGAGATAGTAAAACTTGGTAAGTGCTGGGAGAGGGATGACCGGGTATGTGCCCCAGAGCTGCTCGGGAGATGTTGGAGAGGCATTTTGACGGAGGACAATCTACGAACAAAAATCAGGCCCTGGCAAGGCGAGCGACGACGGAAAGCAGTACTCACGACGCCAAACGTCCAATATATAGAGCAATACAGCCAGCTCCAACCTTGCTCTGCAAACCGCGTGACGGTATGCTCCCTCTTCTTCCTGGCCTTTGCATATTCTCTCTCCTGTCCCTTGACCCTCGGCGGGCTTGGCAGACATATTCGCATAAAGGGAGAGAAGACACCCTTCATGGCCGCCTCCCGGAGCACAGTGAATGCCAGCGCCCAGAAGACCACGAAGCAGGCATCTCGCGGGCCCTTGTCGTACAGTGTCTGCGCCGACGGGTGGGCGAGCGGGTCTGTGATGGGATACGACAAGGTCACAAAGGGCCGCAGGGACTGTGGGACATAGGAGTGGAGGAGGGACGGGATGGCGGAGGTGGTGAGGTTGCACGCCATGCTGGGGCGCTGTGGTGCGGAGTGCGGTGTCGTGGGGAAAGAGCAGTCAGTCCACGAAGCCAGCTCGTGGGTGTCTGGCAAACCTGTGTGCTGCGGAGGAGGAGGTGGTTTTTGGAGGAGGAAAAAGACTGGTACGCGGCGGTGATGGACAGAGGTATAGATGGGCCTGCGAGAAACTTAATTTACGCCTCTATTTGCTCCCGAAAAGCCTATTACAACCCATCCCATTGGCCATTACGATATTATGATGACGCCACCACATCTTTTCTAATCGCCATTACAAACCCATCCGCTAATCGAGCACCGACATAGCGCGCGGAAGATCGCCCAGAACACCATGCATCTGCACCTCCTTGTTCAGATACCGACACTCCACTCCACGCCCACAGCCATGGCCATCCTCTCCACGCCGTCGCCGACGCTCTACGTCTCGGGGCTCGAGACAAAGACAAAGAAGCCGGAGCTCAGGCAGCAGCTCTACGCGCTTTTCTCTCCATACGGCAGAGTGTCAGTTCTTCTCCTGCCTTTCAGCGTGCTTCTGCTGACACTGTGCTGTTTGGCAGGATTGATGTGGTCGCGAAGAAGCATGACGGGGGAAGAGGACAGGCGTTTGTCGTCTTCGAGGAGCAGGTCGCCGCCACGGCGGCATTGAGAGGGTTGACAGGCGAAACATTCTACAACAGGGAACTGGCACGTCTCTTCATCTCTTTGCCAGCTATCAGACTAACCCCAAGCAGAGAATATCATACGCCAAAAAACCGTCGTACGCCACCACCGCCCGTCAAGACCCTTCAGCCTCCCGGGAAGCAGCCGCTATCCAGGCCGCCAAACTCACCGTTTCCAGAGCCCAAGACGAGTATGAGCAGCTTGAAAAGGAGAGACACGATGAAGAGGCCGGTTTCTTGGGCGAGAAGAGAGGCTTGGAAGACGAGGGGGACGAAAGGGGAGCAAAGAGGGTTAAACAGGAGGACGATGAGGCGATGGAGATTGAGATGGATGAGGGTCAGTCGATACCCCATTGTGTTGGCGTAACAGGTCATGTTGCTAATAGTGACTGCTAGAAGAAGATGAGGAGAAACCGGTGCTCATCTGCTCAAATCTTCCCGCAGAGTGTAATGCCGATATCATGGGTGCTCTCTTCTCTCAGTACGTTCCATTAATGCTCCATACGAAATACCACCTAACACGATCCATCCAGATATCAAGGCTTCGTCTCCGCCACCCAACTCCCGTCCTCCTTCACACCTCCTTCCTCCCACCCCAAGCCCAATCCCGGCGCCGTCTCTTTCCACGCTACATTCCAGTCAAGGGATCAGGCCGCCAAGGCAAAGGACGAGGTTAATGGCTATCTGATGCAGCCAGGATGGGCGATGACGGCGACTTTGGCTTAGAAACATTAAAAGCGGGCCGGGGTTAGATTGGTATGTACAGATTTGCATCCGGTGTAAAAAAAATGGACCTGTACAACAGAAAGCGAAGCGTTTCGGCCTACTGAGAAATCTCCTTGTCTCGCTCGTCACCAAGCAACGCCTCCTTCTCCCGCAGTTGCGAACTGCTCGTCGCACTGCCAAACCGCTTGAGCACCTCTGCCGCACGCTTCATCTCGTTTGAGAAATCAGTCATCACTTTTCGAGCTTCCTCTGACGTGTTACGGGTCAGCACAGTCGATCGATAGTTGGCAAACTAACCCTGTCTGTGCTCTTCTTCCTCAATCGCCTGAACACCTTCTATCAGACTTTGTTGTGCTTGCAAGTCGAGCTGGTGGAAAATGTAGTGTACGTGGAGGATGATATCGTACCTGAGGCTGTCTATCAGTTTTACCTTTCGAGTAGTCATCCTTTTGACCAACGTCGAAGCTAATGCCTGCTCCGCGAATTCTAAACCGGCGTCAGCCACTTTGCGTTTTACTCACGAAACCTGGTCTACCTTGCAGAAACGGAACCATCTCTCCCTGAATTTCATCCCATTTGTCTTCCAGCTCTGTCTTTGAATCGAAACGGCCAATCTTTTACATGACATATCAGACTCTCCATGTATCCTGATAATCGCCCTCGAGACGAGTAACACTTACTTCGGCCATAGGGTCAAATTCAGTATACTCTTCATTCGTCTGAACATGATTTTTTGTTTCATGCCGCGCCTCAAACGCTTCTTCATTTTCGGGCCCAGTTGTCAAAGCTAGAGCATGGTCGACAGACTGGACTGTACCGGTCGAAGCAGGATGAGGTCGCGCGGTAGGGGAGCTCTCCGGGTGTGGGTCTGATAGTTCAAAGAATTCTGGTGATTGCGTATTAGACATTGTAATGCTGAAGGTATGGGTCACGTAAAATAAGGTGAGTGGCAAAGATGGAGCGTGAAAGATGAAGACGAGGAGGCTGAGGATGAACAGGCAGAAATAGGTGACTGGACTTTATACGTCTCGCGCTATTACGCGGTCTGTGCGCCGGGCGTCAATCGTCATCCTTCCTTCCTTCCTTCCTTCCTACCTTCTCCCTTCCCAGCCACATATTTCTTTGGATGCTGAATGCCATATACAAGACCCGTGTTCGAGTGCAAAATGCCAACATGTATATGCATATGTCCTAATCCTTTTAGTCGATGAGATACTTGCGCTTGAAGAATGATCGGAGATGCAAAAGCTACACGCGCAATTATCAGCCACAGTAGTTATTTGTTGATATCATACTCACTTGCCAGACACCAAGTCCTATGGTGCAGCAGATAATGAGGACTGAAAACACCTTGACTCGCTGGTTTGTGCTCTCTACATACGTTCTTCGCGTTAGTAGCTACTGACAAGGCGCGAGATGAAATCCTACCGTTGGTATCTCTCATTCGCATCTCTCGCCTTTGGAGGTATCCCATCTCCTCAACGATTTCCTTGGTGACAGCTTCAAGCTTGCGCATCTCGACTTCGAGGATTGAAAGGGATTCTTGATTGGCGATAGCACTATCAAAAAATCAGTCGTCATCGCAACCTACATGGATCGTGAGGCATACTTGTAGTCAATAGCATCGGCACCAATGTCAACATCGAGTTCCACAGACCTAACGACTCTCGGGTTCCCAGCTACAACACGTCGATCAGCCCAATTCTCCGCCAATCACCTCCGTTGACAGTTCTCGGTCACCGCCCAACGCAGACTCACATCCAGTGTACCGGTTGGTTAAGCAAACGCCGACGTCTGCAGATTCGTGCGTAGTGACCGCAAGCCTAGCCTCTCCCCTTACATCCTTCTTTGACAGATACACATTCCCTCGTTCAGAGCCATCAAGGATTTGGATATCGACTTGTTGATCAGGTTCACCGGGGACATTGGCGGTGACAATCACAAGAGAGTGTGCGGATGCAAAGTTCCAAATACTAATACGTAGTCAGGTGGGTGATAAGCAAGGTACTCAAAGTCACGAACCATTCTATGTCGCGTGGTTAGTGTGCGTCACCATCCAGATGAGACAGAATGGACATACTGGGCTTGGGATTCCGATCGGAAGTGAGGTCAAACTTGACAGCGTAGACTGCTGTCAGTAATGTGAAAAGGTATAACAGCGAGGGGATTCGGAGGATCATGGCGGGGCAATGAATGTATACCTGTTTTGTGTGATTATACAGCTGGAGAATGACAAAATGGTTACGCTTGTCGAATAACAGCTTCGTTGCAGGCCACGTCCAAAGACGTGGTGGAGGGTGGGTGCCTAGTCTCAAAAGGCTTGCCAATGGTTCTAACTGCCTTCCGTGCCTATCCAATCACTTTCCTATCCGCGCCTATACTTCCGTAATTGTAACGAGTCGCCGGTTGCCTTGTTCTTTTTTTATTTCGCTATTTTCGAGCGAGACGTGCTTTGGATTTCAGAAAATACAACCAAAACAGCTGCCCACGCAACAACCCCCTCCAGCATCTGCATGCTACCTTCTACCCTCGCGAGAATACCCATACGCCTCTTACACCCACAAGCCACTCAGCAGCTCAGATCACTCTCGAACACAATGGCAACCAACAAGTCAGCTGTCACACAGCCGACTTGGTACTCTCCAGCAAAATCAGCAGACGAACCAGTACTCAGAGTCTACAACTCCCTCACAAGATCAAAGGATGTCTTTGTTCCCACAAACGGAAGGAGAGTCGACTGGTACAACTGTGGTCCTACCGTCTATGACTCATCCCATATGGGTCATGCCAGGTGAGCTCGTCTCTTTGGAATACTCGTGCAATGGCTGAACCACAACAGGAATTACCTCACTCAGGACATTGTTCGAAGAATATTGCGAGATTATTTCAATTACGATGTCAACTTTGTTATGAACGTCACCGACATTGATGACAAGATCATCCTTCGAGCTCGTGAATCGTACCTCCTGGACCAAGCCATTTCCACCAACCTTGCTCTTACTCCCGAACTCATATCCGACGTCGAAGCTGCGTTTACAAAGTATCTCGCCAAACCTCTCAAATCCCTTACCGCCCCTCTTGAACACTCTCCTAATGCCACTTCTTTTGAAATCCTGGACTTGCTGTTGCAAAAGGACCAGTCTGAAGCTCAGTGGGCAAAGGAAGCTCGAGAAAGGGAGGAAAAGTTTGGAATGTACTTGGCAAGTCTTTCAAAAGCTAGGGATGCGTACAATGCTGCCCAGCAAAGGGTCGGAAAGCCCGAAGGAGAGGGACAAGCTGTCAAAGACTTGGTTGAAGGAGCGACCGACGTCCTTGGGCCGTATCTTGGTGAGAAGGTATGGCATATCTTTATTGTTTCGATCAGCACTGATTCTGGATATCTGTAGCTTGGCCATACAATTGCCGATCCCATCGCTGTCTGCCGACGTCTCGCCTCTTACTGGGAAAATGCCTTCTTCACCGATATGGCCCGTCTCCGTGTACTCCCTCCCGACACCATCACCCGTGTTTCCGAATACGTACCCGAAATCGTCTCTTTCGTCCAACGCATCGTCGACAACGGATTTGCTTATGAAGGTGGTGGAAGTGTTTGGTTTGATGTCGACAAGTTTGAGGGTGCCGAGGGTGATGGATTCAGGCATGAGTATGCCAAGCTCCAACCTTCAAGTAAGGGCAACAAGAAGCTCTTGGATGAAGGTGAAGGTATGTTCCGCCTGTTTATATTCAGAAACTAGGTCTAATCTACAGATAGGTGCTTTAACTGGTTCCCAGGGAAAGCGGCGCCCAGCGGACTTTGCTCTTTGGAAAGCCAAGTCCAAGCCTGGAGAACCTGCCTGGCCATCACCATGGGGAGAGGGCCGACCTGGCTGGCACATTGAGTGCTCTGTCATGGCTAGTGCGATCTTGGGTAGCGGAATGGACATTCACTCTGGTGGTGTGGATTTAATGTTCCCTCATCACGACAATGAACTTGCTCAAGCCGAGGTGAGTAGTATAAATCACTGGAAGACGCCTCTTATGCCATCGATAGGCATACCATGGCTGCAAGCAATGGGTCAACTACTTCTTACATACCGGTCATCTCCACATTGAAGGTTTAAAGATGAGCAAGTCTCTCAAAAACTTTATCACCATCGATGTGAGTAATAGATCTGCCAAACGTGCCAGCTAAAGCTTACAAATTCTATAGGAAGCTCTCCAGACATATTCTGCCCGACAGTTACGACTTGCTTTCATGCTTCAAATATGGAATGCCAAGCTAGACTTCAAAAAGGACCTGATCGTTGATACCAAGGCCAAGGAAGAGACATTTGACGTAAGCTTCAAGTCGGACTACTAGGAACATTATTCCTGACAGCCACTGAACAGAATTTCTTCACAAACGTCAAGGCTAGAATGAGCGATGCCGCTGCTCGAGGTCCCAACGAGGACGGCAAGCACCATTACGAGGAGGCGGAGAAGAGCCTCATGGCCGAGTAAGTCGTCAATTGCAATCTCTGATCTCTATACTGATTCAATGGACAGCTTTCACAAAGCTCAAAATGATTTCCGAGCTGCTCTTTGCGATTCCTTCAACACTCCAGCCGCCATTCAAATTCTTCTTGACCTCGTATCCTCCGTCAACCTCTATTTTGCGTCTCGTGGCCGAGAGTACAACATTGCTCCTGTCGTTACCGTTGCTCAATGGATTACCCGTATGCTTCGTATGTTTGGTCTCGGCGAAGGCGACGTCACATCTGGTCAAATAGGATGGGGCAAGGAGGGTGATGAGGCGTCTGGCGGCGACTTTGAAGGCAAGCTCGACCCTTATCTCCGAGCGATGGCCTCCTTTCGAGATGATATCCGTCGACTCGCCATTGATGGCGCCACCCCTGGGGAGATTCTTAAGCTCTGTGACAAATTTAGAGATCAGGACCTTGCGAACCTCGGTATCCAGCTCGATGACGGCCAGTCAACAACTGGCGGTGCCTTGTACAAACTTGTTGACCCGGCTATCCTCATCCGAGCCAGAGAAGAGAAGGAACGAGCAGCTGCGGAGAAGGCTGAGAAGAAGAAGGCTGCAGAGGCGAAGAGGCTCGCTCAGCTTGAAAAAGGTCGAGTGCCTCCTCAAGAGATGTTCAGGCCTCCCAACGTCGCCGAGGGAACATACTCTGCATGGGATGAACAAGGGTTGCCTACAAAAGATGGTGAGGGGCAGGACTTGAGCAAGAGCTTGCAGAAGAAGGTGGCGAAGGAGTGGAAGGTTCAGGAAAAAGCGCATGGCGCATGGTTGGCTTGGCAAAAGGAGCAAGAGGGAAAGTAGACGGTGTAGGTCTATGGCATAGGGCAATGTGTACCAATATAGATATATTAGTATTTCAGGCATGTTGGTTATTTGGGTTTCCGAATTTGTTCTTTGAACAGGATTTCGCGTACACTGGCGCCGTGGACTATCGCATGGACGATAACTCGACAGAACGCTAGTACATCACATCTCGACTTTGTATAAATGACAATCCAGTCTGTCCATGTTCTTTCTTCTTCGAATTATGAGAATGTACACCGGGCTTCTCCGATAAGCCATACCGACAGCTTAACGGGTAGAACCGTAGTACGGCTGCTGGGCTATAAATGCGGATACGGCAAGCATATTGAATCAGCAGACATCACCTAGGATAGGTCAGAAGTCACATACCAGGAGCGCCAGGGGCAACACCACCAGGAGCGTTTCCGACAAAGTTGCCGTTTCCAAGATAGGTGTAGCCACCATTCCCATATGCCTCTTCGGCCTTGATGCGCTTGTCTGTTTGGCGAGGATTGCCAATCAGCAAAATTGAATGTTAGACCCGCGAAAGACGTACAAATGAGCCAGAAGGCGTGGATATGACCACTGCGAGAGCGTTAGTATCCTGCAAACGGTCGCTTATGGGGTGCTGTGACTTACGGCAGGTAACCCTGTTACCCCAGTGACAATCGATACATAGTCAGTTTTCCTTCAACATCAAACGTACACACGTGTCTACACGTACCAAGATGGTCAAGAGCTAAATACCATTAGTTTACACCCCCAATAGGCATTCATGAGGACATACGATGTTGATGAGCAAGTCACAGCTGCAGCCGGTGATGATAGCGGCGGCGGCTGGAGGGAAGATGATGGCGACAAGAATGAGGACGATGTCAGAACCTCGGACAGGCATCTTGATTGTTGTTCAGTTGGCGAATTGGTAAAGCAATAGGGTATAAAGCAAGCTGAGTAGATAACGAGTCGTGAAGACAAAAGACAACAACTTGAAGCTGGAATGAGGACAGCAAAGGATGGCCGCCGAAAGGACCGTAACAGATCGGTGGCGGGTGATGACGTCGTGACCAACTTGCTTATGTAATATGCGCGATCGCCTTACTTTACTGGGCGTCGCTGTAGGCAGTCTGTAGTAGTAAGGCGGTGCTCGCTGTATATGTCGCATATGCAAGATAGATGTTTATGCAACCACAGTGTTCAACAGAGCATGTTGTACAACCAAAGATCCCAGTGCATTAGATGTCCCACAAAAATGCCTTCAGCTCATCCAAGCCATTACCACTCTCTGCTTCTGTCTTCCCTTTAGTCGAGCCTAATCCGCTCGCTCCCCACTCAACTTCAACGCCCTCCACATCTTCCCATTTAAAGGGCCCTTTCCCACCCCAGATAAGGCTCTCATCGTCATCACCTTCATCTTCTCCCGCAACATCCCCGGCTCCTCCGCCAAACAGCTTGCTGAAGAAACCACCTGACGTCCCAGCAACTTTTCCGATCCCCTCAATCTTCCCACCTGTTCCTGCACGCGTAGACTTGAGTCTGTCCATTTCTCGGGTGAGAATAGATTTGAGACGGTCGGTGGAGGTTGTGAGGGTAGAAGAGGGGATTTCGGGAGGGCAGTGGCTGGGCGAGGGCGTGGGGCGAGCGAGAAGGTCGGCCTTGTGGGCGAGCAAGAGCAATTTGGGAGGAGGAGCCGAAGGAGGAAGTCGAGAAGAAATATTGGAAAGTGCTGTGAGAATAGGAGGGAGTTGTCTGGAAAGATCTTTAACCACGGAAACATAACGATGAAGGAACAGAACACCCACTCGGCTACGCCTGACGCGTTGCGGACGATGCCTTGGATATCCACCACAAATACAACTCCCGCAGAGTCAGCAATGTATTTCTTGACTTCGTCTCGCAGTCTAGGATGTCCAGGGATATCGATCAAGCGGATCTGTTTCTTTTGGTCGTCTTCATATGGCGAGTCAAAATCGAAAGTGGTGTCAGAGGGAACAATCGAGGTGTGGGTTTGGGGATAGATGTCATGAATTAGCTACAAAAGAGCATTAGTATTGATAGACTACATGGAGGCCCACCGCGCTGAATAACCTTGGTAAACAAACTAGTCTTGCCTCCGTCGGACGGTCCGACGAGAAGGACAGTTGCAGGACCATTCCGCTTGTGAGTTTTCTTGCCCTGACGGAAAACTATTCCAAAAGATAAGTGACGCATATCGCATCGGAATAGCATTCCCCACTCACGGGTAAGAAAAAGCAGTAACAGTGCCAGTCCACCAGCTGCAGCCACAAACTTGGGATCCTGGAGGAGCGGATGAGCGAGCAAAGCTGTGAGGGAACTGGCCTCTGGGGATATTTCACTTTGAGGTTTGATAGAGATAGCCGGATCGGCCATCCCTGGATGAGACATGACGAATTAAATAAACTGGAATGTGAGATGTGGATCGTTGACAGGCCAAAAGGAATGAGATATAGACCTGGTTCACGGCAGTTTCTCGGTCTGGCTCCCTTCAGTGGTTATGGCTGTCCCGATCCGTGTCTGTAACCGGCTACGGATCACGTAATTTACTTGATCCCTGAACCCGAGCTCCGACGAGCAACCCATCGGACGCGCTCATTCCATATCGCAGCTTCGTCGTTGTTGTCACTATATTTGTTGTTATATATCTATACCTTTTCTGAATCTCATAGATAACCATCATGGCCGACGTATCCGACCCCAAAATTGCTGACGGTATGTGTTTTAGTCCTTTAACAACATTCAAACGCTTTGCGCTGACACCTCTCCTTCAACAGCTTACGAGCAAATAAGGAGTAACGGGGGAGAGGAGTCCTGGATGTTGCTTGACTATGAGGTGCGCATCTAAACCAATGTAAACATCATTCCGGGCTATCTTGGGCTGACTATTTCATTCTGCCAATGCTCTCCGTATATTGTTCACTACACCTTTTCGGTTCAAACTCACCGTTGACGTCATGTCATACTACTGACACCTAGTCTGAGAAGTCCAACAAGCTTGTCCTAACCGCTACCGGAAAAGGCGACCTTTCCGAACTCTCTGCCCAACTCAAACCCGAGAACGCTTCATTCGCCTATGCCAAGGTTCGATACGAAAACGACGAGCACTCTTTCCGGGAGAAGTTCATCTTGGTCATTTGGATCGGTGAGAATGTCAAGGTTATGAGGAGAGCAAGGGTACGTCAAGGCAGTTGACTTTTGGCTGTATGCATTGGTCTAATGTTCACTTACTCACAGGTCTCTGTGCACGCCGCGGATGTCAAGAAGGTCTTGCGAACATACTCTATCGAAATTTCAGCCTCCACTCCTGCCGATCTTGAACAGGTGAGAGCATATGAATTTCCAAATTAGATAGAAGTACGCTAATGCATCTTCAGGATGACGTCGTGACCCGTTTACGACGAGCTGGTGGTGCCAACTACGACCGATCCAAGTTCGACTAGAACAGCATTGAACAGTTGACATTGGGATTTGAGATGTAACTCGGACATACGTCATTATGAGCAAGACTTGACAATCTATACTTGACTGTTGCGCATTTATGATTAAGGATACTCCTTGTGAGGACAAGGAAGGGGCGGAGTGGACACAGGCGACCGCATATCGACATTGCATCGTGACCGGAAGGTATTAGACAGCCTTTTTGCTGTTTACTAACACGGAAATTGACATATTATTTGGTCGCTATACCCCAAGACCTTCAATGAAGCGGGCAAGGTTGGCTATGAGAAGGCATCCCTGGGCTCATGAATGCGATGAACTACTGAAACGAAAAGAGACAGTAAAGATGCGAAAGTGAAAGCTGTCACTCAAAGTGATACCGCGGAACGGCTCATCGGCTCGTTGTGTTCTCATAACGGTGCAAAACTCGCTTCCGTTCCCAACAACATTGTAGTAGACCTCTTTTTTGACTTTCATTGACCTCCGTAGTGACACATAAATAACCTGAGATTTGTGCTACATACTGGCTATCACGAGCAACATGGTTGTAAATGTGACTATCAATTCTTTCATTAGCCTTCCAAGGGGTCAAACAAGATCCCCACAATTTTCTTATCAGATGAAAAAGTGTTGAATGGGCGACAATAGCAGACGTGCATGTAATCCTAGCCCATTATTTCTTCCTCAAGACGACGACGCACCATAAGGCAACCTCCGATCTCTCTCCCACGGTTGGGTGGAAGACAGCGAGGAAACTTCCTCGTGGACAATTATATACATATAGAGGGAGCAAACATCTTCTTCGGGACAGTTATAGAACTATTTCGCCTCATGGACATGGAATCAACTTGGGTTGTTTAGCCACAAGTGAGAGCCAAGCCAGGCGCAACCTTCTATCCTTCCTAAACCTTCTTATCGGTTATCTGTTAAGAGGCGGTTTGGGGGAGGGGGAGAGAATTTGTTTCGACAGTGAGTGTGCGTGTTTTCATGCTCCGTGGGCATTATCTAAATAATCACATATACAACCATTCTGCGCATAGCTAGTATGTACAAATCTTAGGTATAAACTTTATACTACGTGCAAGCCCGGACATCCGACAATGTCACGAAGTCTAAAATATTGTGTGCGAAACGAGAGAGTGAACAGACTTTGTCCAAAAGATCAGGATCGATTTCAGGAGGGAAGACAATTATGTCGAGAGATCCCTGATCGAAGGCTGAAAGAGTCAACACCAACACATGAATGCAGCACTGTACTAGTAAAAACACTTACATTGAACGAGGGAGTTTAACCAAGAATTTTTCACCTGGAACAGCGCTCCCTCATTCGTCGATGGCCTCCGAATACCAATGTAGTCAAAAGACCGTTCATTTCCCTTCTTGGAAGTCAGTCTTCATGGACCTGGAACGGAGAGAAAGGGGCTGACGATATACTTGTACTCCTCTAAAGAAACCGTTGGGCGCAGGCTCTTAATATCGCTCAAAGGCATTGAGGGTTCTGAGGTCGGGGGCGGACCATTGTCAGTGGCGAATACACCTTCAATGGAACCCTTGAAAAGGTATTCTTCAAATTGCCGACCCCCTTCAGTCTCTACCTTTGGCAGCATGAAGTGTCTCGAGGTGTTGTTTAAAGGGATGGTGATATCTGGGTTGTCACGTAAGAGCAGGCTGACCTATACCACAATTAACCATATGCCAAATGACAGGGCGAGTGTCAAACCTACATGGTAGGGCAAAACATGGATCAACTCTCGCGCCAGACCTATAGCTATATATAATAGAGTTCGATGGTGGGCGGCGGGATTCGCTTGTTTGTCGCGAGCAGCCAAGGCGATTAATAAACTAAAAATTCAGTTATCAGTTTCGCTTGATATACGATGGCTTAAATTAGTAAGATGATAGGAGATACCGAAAAAAACCTCACCCAGCTGTTGACGAAGACGGAAGACTTCTTGTTGGCAATTTCCTCAACTGATTCGTCTGGGCGGGGGCGAAAGTGCCAGCCGAAAGGAGCCGGATAAAGTTCGTCGGTGGAGTTGTTCGAGGAGGGGCGTATCGGGTGCGGGAGCGATCCATGTTATTATATAGGTGCATGAGCGAGCCATGTTATTATACAGGTGCGGGAGCGAGCCGTATTGGACTTGCATGTATTCTGTCCGATATATGATGATACTACTACAACAATTTGACTACAATCGACGCGATGGACAGATGACGTATAGCCGAAGAGAGCGTGATGAGGTTCGGCGATGCCCGCCGTGGTCAATGGCCGCATCAACGTTGGAGATGCAGCTGCCTCGATCGTCTCGATCCTTCCGGGCAACTTGATAATTTAACTTGATACCGGCCGTAATTATAGCGGACAGAGTAGAGGAAAGAGCACGGCAGAGAGCAGAGGATCTATCTACAAGCCACATCTTGTACGTAATCGCCTCCTCCACATCGTCCTCGCTCACACCTATACTGTAGGACACAAAGGAATACCTGCCATGTCTTTTCTCCCGGCCCGCCCCTCCTCGTCTCCGTCAATACACCCAATCGCAGCAAGGCAGGCCAGGATGAATACTTTTCAGAAGGCAAGTCATGCTCCACTGCAACCCATTCGCGGGCGCTAACGGCGCCACACAGGTCAAGCCCATATGCGTCGCTCTCATGGGCATAGCAGCCCAGACACCCACGCCATATTCTGAACATCACAAGCTCATAGATAAACTCTACGCTGCTATATCGACCGTCCCATCTAGCACCATGGACCCTGCCGTCATCAACTATGTCCTCTTCCCCATCACCAATATCATGCGCCAATCCAATCCTGCCAGTCTCCCCGATAACTTTTTAGAAGCAGCCTTCAATCTCCTCGCGCTCATGGTCGGGGCTTGGAGGAAATGTGATGGAGGGATAGATGTGATCGCTTGGGAGCAGCTTTGGAGATTTAGCGTCGCAGCGGTTGGACCGAAGGTTGTGAACAGAGAAAAGGACAAGGGCAAGGAGAAAGAAGCCGGTCAAGAGGTCCAGCTCAACGCTGTCAAACTTCTGGCCGCTCTTCTTGAACCCTCAACAGAAAATTCTCCCACTTTGCACCCATCAGCAGCAATGCTCGAGAAAGTCGCCAATCCAAAATCTCCGTTGCTGCCGACTTTGTTTCAAACAATCACTCTTCTTCTCGAGACCGTCCTGCCGTCTCCACCCTATTTACAACTCCAACTCTCATCTCTCAGACTGCTCAGACGCCTGATGCAGTCATACCTGCCCGGGAAACATCAATTCCTTGCCGCCCTTTTACCGGGAACGGTGAGCGCTATGGCGAAGTTGATAAATACCGAGGGTAAGAACCTCAAGGGCGAGGCTGCCCAGGAAAGTGCAGGTTTAATTGAGATTGTGGTCACTTTGACTTTGAACGACCATGACCTTCAAGAACTCGGGGTTCTCAGACCGCCTGCCGAAGATCTAAGTCAATTGGCCGAGGAGTGGGAGGCCGCAAATATCTCTACCGACGAGCCACCCCCCCCTTCACCGGCTTCTAGCAGCACCTCTATTGCTCCCAATCCCTTTCCGCCTCTCACTGCCTCCTATCTATCTTTCACTGCCACTCAGCTGTTGTCCGCCATCCCCCCAGTGCTATTCACCTTCGTACCTCATTCTTCAGATCTCGCGCGCATTGCGGCTTCATCCTTGGCATTTTCACTCATTGAAAAATGCTCCAAATCTCTCCCTCTTCTCCGACCTCGTGCCCTTACATGCCTTTTACTCTTATCTCAAGATACTTTCGACCCTGTCCGTCACGATGCTCGTCGAAAACTTAGACGATTGATTTCTACAGAGACGTCCACTCTCTCGCCAATCCTTGTCGACCTTCTTAACGATGCTGTCAACTCTCTCCCACGTCTCGTGACATCCCAACAAGACACCAAGGTAGACGAAATCGCTCGACTAGTAACTGCTATTGCAGAGGCTTCTACTGAGCTTTCGCGAAATCGAAAACAACCAGCAAGAGGCAATGCGATCGCGGAGCTGTTAGGACCAAATGGGAATGTGGAGAGATGGAGTTGGGCATTGCTGGATTGTCTCGAGTTTGGAAGACCTTCCGGATGGAGTGCAGCTGCGGGAACAGCGGAAAGAGCTGCCCGGTTGGGGTGGGAGGGCGGATTCAGTCAAAAAAGCAACTTGCTTTTAATGGATGGGACAGCGGAGGAGCAGGTCGAGGATGAAGTAGAGGCGTTGGGCAGTTTCCCTCATTTACCCTTGCGTTATATCGAGTCTGAAGCGACAGCTCGCAGGATGGGAGAGATGTTATCGGCATTGGGGTCAGCAGCTGAGGAAGCGGCTCTTTACTCGGTCGAGTATTTTATCAGGTTTACCAAAACCAACAGAAGAAAGCATACTGTCAAAGCTGTTTCGTCTCTGTGGGTAGCGGATAGATTGTTGTCCGGCGTTATCATGTCACAACTTGAAGGAGCTGAGGGAAAGGTCAGCAAGGCTACGAGAAAAATGGCTAGGGAGGTTGTTAAAGCGGTTATTGTTATGGAAGAAGATGGCGAAGAGGAAGATGAAGAGGATTTTGGGTACGATCAGGAAGGTACTTCGGCATTAATTCCCATTGAAAGGACCAAGGGCATCGACACCCTCACCACTCTTCTCGATCGCAACCCTCTACCCAATTCCCATACTGCCGCAGAAACCCGGCGCCTTCATCTCCAGGCCCAGCAGACACTTCTTACCTCACTCTCGCTCCAATCGCTCTCCCTATCAGCTCGCGTACTATCATCCTCCTTCCGTCCTCTGCTTCTCACCACGCTCTACATCATTCTTTCTCATCTTGCTTCACCGCATCCTATCGTACAATCGTACGCATCTCTCACCTTATCCCATGTCGCTCAATACACTGGGTATGCCTCTCCAGCAGCTCTCATCCTTGACAATGTAGATTATGTCATCAATGTCGTCACCCAACGTCTGACATACAAGCGTCTTTCGGCTATGGCCCCTCTCGTGCTTATCGCTATGATCCGGCTTGTCGGAGAGCCAATTGTACCTCTTGTTCACGACGTCGTAGACGAAATCTTTGATGCTTTGGATGACTATCACGGATACGAAACGATGGCGAGCAGTTTACTTGCAGTGCTTGTGACTCTTATCGACGTGATGAGCAAGAAGGTGAAGTTGGAAGCAGAGGAATCAGAAGAGAAACGAAAGAGGAAAGCTGAGGAACTTAGTTGGATAGGTAAGGCACCTAATCCAGCTGGTGACTTTGCAGAATTTGAGAAATGGTGGGAGGAGAAGGCTCAAAGAAGTCAGAAAATAGTCAGCGAGATCCTAGAGAGAGCTCCGCAACATGCATGGGGCAGAGAGGAAGCGGTCAATGAAGACCAGGATGAAACGACTGGGGAGAACGATACCAAGATGGATGAAGTTGAAGTGCCTGCCACTCGATCTCAACAAGTCGCCACCCGAATCCTCACGAAGGCTCTATTTTTTCTCACCCACCGCTCCCCTTTCCTTCGATCCAAGGTCCTCTCCCTTATCGCCAACTCAGTACCGATTCTTGCCTTGGGGAACCGGGAATCAGATCTCCTCCCTCTTATCCATGATTCTTGGTCAAGCATCCTCAATCGACTTGACGACCCTGAGCCGTATGTCGTAGTTGAGGCTGCAGAAGTCATTGCCAGTCTTTGCGAGCATGTTGGGGATTTCATGAGCAAGAGAGTATTGGAGCATGCCTGGCCAAGGTTGCTCAAGCTGTTGGATGAGCAGCGCGAATTGGATAGGCGGTCTGCCCTCGCTAGGCGCGGCGGAATGGGGACTGAAAGCTCGTTTACAGTGTCTCACCGTCTACATATTGCCATCCTCAAGACAGCAATTTTTATCGCTCGAGAAGTACCGGTAGCAGACAACGTTTTATGGGAGATGATGTTGTCTTTCAGAGTCTTTATTGATGATCGAGTGCATGAAGAGCTGTGTGGGAAGGCGATGGAGCTTTACACAGAGCTGGGAAAGAGGGATGGCGACGCCTTGTGGATTGTGCTAAATGGGACTCTGGGGAATGGAGTTGCTGGGGACTCTTGGGAGTACCTTAGTCGGGCGAAGTTGAATATTGAGCGATGTGCATCTATTCTGTTGAATGCCATCTAGAATGTTGCATCTCGTAAGCATATAATATATGTATCAACATGCATGATTACAGAAAGAAACCTCTCTAGTGCCCAAAATGTCGCAAGATGTGTATCACCAAATTTCGTTTGGTAGATGAAGCTGTCGCAGTAGGACACCGCCCTCTTTAAGCACCCTGGCAGAAGCTTCATCCATACTGTAACTCTGATTGTAGACAACTTCCCGAACGCCACATTGTACGATCTTGACAGAACAACGGAGGCAAGGGCATCTACTGCTCGTCAATAATGTAAGAGAATTTGAGTAAGACATGCCAGCTCACGTGTTGCAGTAAATTACGGAATCATCGCCGATACGCTCCCTCCCTGCCTCCAACAAAGCATTCTCTTCTGCATGCAAACATAAACACTCATTGACTATCTTGCGATTCAGCATTGCGGTAACTTCAGCATGATTGGATACTCACGAGCTTCACCGCCCCTTGCACTGCCATTACATCGAGAGCATCCTCCCTGATTGCAATTTCGAGTGCCTCTTGGAGTGCCATTGTAACCGGTCGACAGAATTCTCTTTGATCTCACAAGCAAAGCCCCTACTCGTCGTTTCATGCAGTTTGAGCGTTCTGACGCCAAAGACGCTAAAGTCTATAGAGTTCGAGTCGGTGTCAGGGTTTGTGACATGAGTATGATGGATCAAACGCACCATAAAGTAGGTGTCCCATCCGGGCCTCAGCCTTTCCTCATCTAGAAGATCGAGGCGATCAAGATACCAGTTCAAGGCAGAGACATCCGTGAAATTGTTGTCAACATGGACGTGGGCAAGTGTGAGGACGCGCCGGAAGTCTGACATGAATTGACCCTGGGCAAGAGCTGGAAGAGCATGAATTTGTGAGGAGGGATGACCATGGAGCAGCGAATCGTGAGCTTCAATGAAATCTTCAAGGGTTATGTTCCTGCCTTCTGCTCCAGCCCTGAGACTAGATGTTAGCCAATGGGTTCCAACTCTTGCATAAAGATGACTCGCCTAGCTCGTTCGCGTTCGAATCTCGCACGCAAAGGACCGTCCACACTGACCAGTAAAAAGAATGGGCGCTTGAGGAAAGGGTCTATTTCTTCATAGGTTTGGAGGTCTGTAGTGACAAAATGGGAGAGCCAGTTGCGAGTAACGTGGTCGAGGAGATCGGAAGCATTCGCAAAAAGCTAAGATAATGGTCAATCATTGCAGACGGCCGCACTGTCAAAGTATACTAAGGTTGGAATCCGTACAGTTGTTGTAGACTCAACATCAGGCTTTCCGATACCGTCTACTACACCATTTATGGTCTTCGCAAGCTGTCTTTCATTAGCGTTCGGCTATACGAATTTGAGCTGATCATGTACTAACTTGTGCCTCGCCCTTGTTTAACCGCAAGTGCTTGAATCCGTATTTCTTTTCAAGATACTGAAGTACAGTTCGCTTCCCCGAAGACGGAGTGCCAATGATTGCGATGAACATGGAGAGCTATAGATGAGCTCAGAAACAGTTATTTGGAAGTAATGGCATAGCGGAGAATGAATAAACAGGGATTCGGTTTTTCGACAGCTTCGACGCGTTTTGTCGCGTTGTAGCGTAAAACCCCTAAAGTCTCCTACGGATATGCTTCCATTAGGTTCCGTCGGCCTCCACCCATGATATCCAAGGCTGATGACGGACTGTACGACTGTAAAGGCTGCTAGGGAATATAGCCTCCCAAAGGTTTGGCTGTGGTGGTCATAGTACATACGATGGAAGTACCCTATGTATCTGGTGATAGATTGGTATAGTGGTATAGTGGTAACGATTAGTTAAGCTCGGGTCTCATGTCGAGCTGGCTGGTGTTGCTGATACAGTCCTGCTGTACTTGCGCTATAAAGCGTCTGCCTATAAGGCTGCATATACGAAGATAGATTATATCTAAGGAGAACATCATAGATAGCTAGCCTAGAATGGACTAAGTACCCAGAGTGAACTAAGTAAAAGAAAGTAAAAGTAATAAGGTATCCCACTTCAGCAACGGCTCTACTCCGCTCTTGATCCCTGCGGTAACCTCCGTCATGTTGATAAGTGGGTGCTCGAAGTGATGTGACATGGCCGTAGGCCCATTGCACTACAGCGTTGTAGCGTATTAAACCCCTAAATAAAGTCTCCTACGGATATGGCTCCATTAGGTTCCGTCGGCCTCCACCCATGATATCCAAGGCTGATGACGGACTGTACGACTGTAAAGGCTGCTAGGGAATATAGCCTCCCAAAGGTTTGGCTGTGGTGGTCATAGTACATACGATGGAAGTACCCTATGTATCTGGTGATAGATTGGTATAGTGGTATAGTGGTAACGATTAGTTAAGCTCGGGTCTCATGTCGAGCTGGCTGGTGTTGCTGATACAATCCTGCTGTACTTGCGCTATAAAGCGTCTGCCTATAAGGCTGCATATACGAAGATAGATATATCTAAGGAGAACACCATAGATAGCTAGCCTAGAGTGGACTAAGTACCTAAAGTGAACTCAGTAAAAGAAAGTAAAAGTAATTAAGGTATCCATCCCACTTCAGCAACGGCTCTACTCCGCTCCTTGATCCCTGCGGTAACCTCCGTCATGTTGATAAGTGGGTGGTCGAAGTGATGTGACATGGCCGTAGGGTCATTGCACGCATACAGCATCACATAATGAACTATTGCTGCTACCGGTGCTGAATATGATTATATCGTTCCAGACGACAAAGAAGAAATCAATAATGATCGGAATTCGCCCAGGGATGGCCGGCGGAAAGGCGACGGCTTGCACCTGGTCGTGAGGAGAAAACAACGCCCATCAAACTCGACAGCCGAAAGAGGTAGCAACTTCTCTCGACAACCCTCCCAGGAGATCCATAGTACCAGTAGCAGGAAAAGATCAAGAGGCGGCCCATTCAACGCCTCCTCTGTTTCTACCCATGATTCCACTGATACTGTGAGTCATTTTTGGCCGTGTTTCTCGTCATGTCTTTGACAATGCTCAATGTGTTGTTTCGTTGTCTAGCCTCATCAAAATAGAGACCAGACATCTCCTAGGGACCCCACACGGCTCGACCAAATTAGCAGGGACTTAGTGACAGACCGGTCAGGATCATCTTATACAAAAGCAAAGATCTCCCAGAGTCTCCTATCGACACCAACATCGGGGAAATATACAGCATCCTGAAGGCCAAGTAAGTCCCATTTCTGGCAAGTCATATAAACAATGCAATGATGAACTGATGATGGTACCGCCCTGCTGCGTACTGGCTGTCATGACTATCCGCTACTGCAGATAAGAGTACAGAAGTCCCTTTAAGACCCTTCTTGACCGTTGTTGCCGACTTGTTGCTCGTTACTACTCACTTCACACAACTTCATATACCCAAGGGATCGTGTTTGCCCTCAGGTACAAACACTATGTTAACTCATCCATCATAGAAACGGAAGAGGGAGAAATTTCCCCCGATATATGGTTTCCAAATGCCACCGGTGATGACGTTCTTGGAAAGTACGCGCAACGCTTGGGGATGTAAGTGAGATGTTCTAGAGGAACATGCTGCGGCTTTTCATGGAGCCATCAGTAGCAGGACTGTAATTTACTGACAGTGACATTCATTACAGCGAGCCTGCCATGTTGATCTAACACAAGGACGCTCTCAGCCTAGCTGCCCAGGTCCTTGCTCCTCTTCGGGCGTTTCTCGAGATTGTGTTGGCTTATCATGAGCCTACTGATGAAGCCGAGGGCGTTTTATCTGCTTTTGCTCGGAAAAAGTCTGATGACAACACTGTTTATGGCGTCGTGGCTGGTTATGTGAGTTTCATATACTTTTCTCATAACAAAATATGCCATGTTCATGTTTGGTTTAATGTGACGTCGCCCTAGATCCACCACCACGCCATTGACGCCAAGCATATGGATGTATCAAGCATGCGACGAAGCTTCTCACAGGTCTTGTCATCAGCTAACTTATGTGACGAGGAAAATGTGGCTCTTCGACTCGACCGCCACAGCTATGATAAGGAAGCACATGGTGGGTTTAAAACTGAGGTCCCCGCTAGCCTCAATGTCCCTTTGAATGAACGCATGTCGTTCATCGCGGATAAGACTAAGTGTGTTCATTTTGCTTCACTGAGTTAATTGCCAGCTTATTGCTTTACATACAGCTACATAGCATCGAAGTTGGATACACAAGATGGCCAATCGTCGGAATTGGACATGTCGAATCTTCCTGGTTGCCTTCATTCGTTCATGTTTTCGTCGCCTCCATGTGACGACGACGAAATCGAGAATCATTTCTCAAAAGTGAACTTGTAGCCCAAGTGAGTGTTCAGTTCCTATCGCAGTCTGACACTGACTGCGACAACGGTGATAGGCCTTGCAGATGTTAAATTTGGGCCTAGCCACGCTGAACAAAAACAGCCGGTATGGAGCACCGACCACAGCACAAAAGGTCGAAGGCCACTGCGTCTTCGATCGCCACCATCATGTACGCGTCCTCAATCGTGAGTGGGATAACGAAGATTTCGCCAAGAGACTTCCACTGACCGGTTTCAACTCGCCGCTCAGGTGCATTTTGTTCTGTCTGTGGCTCCGAAAATCGACAATGTCGATATAGCCGTACATGATACGGTCTATCATTCCGGCATTTTCTGATGTCGAACAGCAAGCCATCATAGATTTCTATGATGAATAAGTCCACAGGTTCATGGCCTGAAATTCCTGACAAAACTGTGGTTTACATTGACGATGTAACTGTAAAAGGCCCTAACACTTTTTATCTTGACCCGGATGGCCGACCCAAGGTTATTCCAAGTAATCTGGAAATCCGACAATTCGTTTACGGACATGCTTGCGACTTGAATCGGGTTCTACACAAGATGAAACGATATGGAGGAACGTTTAGTGCAAAGAAACTAAAGCTGTGAGTTCGAGAAGTAAAAATGGTTGGTTATATGTGTGCATTGACGGAGTTAGTCTAGCTTCTTAATTAGATAGATGACTATGTGGTCATTTTCGGTCAGACTCTATACCATTATTAATATTCCTTTTTGTAACTTTCTGGTCTTTCTCATCACTATCTAGTACACTGCTCTACGAGACTGTTTGTACGAAGGTGCTGAGTAAAGACCAGTTCAACAGTTAGCCTTGTCAAAAGAGGGATTACAGGTTTTACGAATCACCGAAGATCACTCCGGAGCCACCAACATTGTTCTGGAAATGGGATTTAGACTGCATAGCTATGGGAAAAGATCCAAATGACAAGTCAACGATGACAGCAATTATCATAGCACGAGAGAATCTTACTGGATGGGTAGAAGCTAAAGCCATCCGATCACCCAACGTTCAGGATACAGCAGCTTTCTTCTTTGGCCAAATTGTAGTCAGGTATGGTTTGACAATGAATGTCACCACTGATGGGGGCATGGAGTTCATGGGTATGTTTAAGCAACAATTGAGAAAGTTTGGTATCAACCACATTATTAAAACAAGTGCTCATAACCCAGCAGCAAATGGAGTAGTCGAGCGAGGCGATAGACCAATCAAAGAAGCTATTTTTAAGAGAAGTCCGGAAGGTCAGACACCGATGGTCGGAGTACTCGGACTTTGCCTTATGGGCAGATAGAACGACAATGAGAGCTTCCACAGGTCGTACCCCATATTACATGTTATATGTGTCGAAAGAGTGATCCAACCGCGGAGAGTAAGGATGATTAAGCGAGGATAGGGTTCCGAGCCGCAGTAGAAAGATTTTTCCATAGACAATCTATATACGCTTTCTTCCCCCTTTTTCTTCTTCATGCAACGTAGAAAGTCTACCCGTAACCGCTAGCTATACCTGAATTACCACAATATGGACAAGAATGTGTGCTACCGATAGACTTCAAGGAAGAGAGTATCATGATGAGCAATTGGGAAGCTATTGAAAGCGAAGCTGATCCGTTAGCAGCAAGAGTGACTGAAGTAGAAAGTAGATCAGATGATATTGTAAGAGCCAGAGAGCGAGTTGCCGATGCTAGGAAGGAAAGCGTTGATTATCATAACCAGAAGAATTTAAAGAGACAAGAAGATCGAGATTTTAAGCAAGGAGACTTTGTATTAGTTCGTAATAGTTCACCGGATAATGGAAGATTGTCAGGGGGCTATCTTCTTCTGGCGATAGCCTTCAACAGATTAAGGACAAAAATGATCTGAGGTTCTCTTTTAGTAGACAGCCAGACCAATGCCGGAAGAGGATAGCTGAAGTAGGTGAAAGGTACTTGGAGAGGCCAACAATAGTGGATCGACAAGTATTTAAAGCTATGGAAAATTGTATGGGAACGAGGAGAACAATAAGGAAGACGAGAGGAAGAGAACAATAAGCAGTTGGGGAAGTAGTTCGGAGGACCGAGGAGAGGAAGAAGACGAGAGGAAGAGTAGGAGGACCGTGCGAGGAGGCGTTAGGGAGGAGAGAGGTCCGAGCGGCGGAAGGTACGGGGAGAGTGTGAGAAAGATGAGTCAGCTCTACGAGCTGAGAAAGATATAAAAGGCATAGCCGCGCCTTTAGAGTAGATAAAATGCAGTTTAGTCTTCTCGAATTCTCCAGTCTACCGAACCACTTCGTCTACACTCAGAGCTTCTAGTTCAATTGAATACAAACGACCGAGGACAACGAAACTATTATAACTTAAGGTGCTTTCCGGCCTCTATGAGGACAGTGGCACCGCTACAGCTCTGCTCTCAAATTGGCCGAAGCGATCATCTTCCACAAGTACGCCTCGTTGGGTGCCGCACAGGTCATCTCTGGCTCCGACGTCCCAGCCCCTCTCGTATCCGATGCCATCCGTTATACTCTGGCGAAAGAAAGGATGACAGTAGTTCTTCAGAAAGTAGTCATTTGTGGTACTTTCGGCTATCATGTCCGGCCCAATTTGGATGGCTCGCATGAGAATGTTACCAAAGAGAAATCGACCATTTTCATCAACTTTTGGGTGGGTTCTTTTGCTATCGATATCATATATCACCTTAATTCTTTTGACAACATCATATACCAATTTATTAGTTTTGCTTGACGAGCCATGCTACCTCACAGGCAGCTGACAACTGCATTTCTAGTTCATTAAACTGTTGAACTGGTATTCACTCAGCACCTTCGTACAAACAGTCTCAAAGAGCAGTGTACAAGATAGTGATGAGGAAGACCAAAAAGCTACAAAAGTGGAAATTAAAATAGGGTATAGAGTCTGAACGAAAAAGACCACGTAGTCATCTATCTAAAAGAGCAGCTACTAGAGTAAACTCGTTCATAAACGTCTTGTTCAAGCAGTTCTTGATAAAGAGGCGAACCCATTCGACTATTACCGAATATGGTTTTACACCGCTGTAGGCATAGCGCATGAATCAATTCATGTTCTGCCCTACCATGTTGGTTTACCATCTACACAATGATTGATATATCGCTGACTGCGATATAGGTTTACCTTCTTTTACATGGCCATTGTAAGGAACGGAGAAGAGGAGAGGATTAACAGAAGAAGAGAGGAAGGCGAGAGACGGAAAGAACGGAGAAACTGGGGTGGTAAAGATTAGCCGGAGAGAAGAGGGAGAAGAGAGGAAGAGAAAAGGAGCGAGGAGAGCGGAGCAGAAGAGGCCCTCAGAGGATCGGAGACGGAAGGAAGAAGAGGAAAAGGGTGCTCGAGGGGGAAGCGAAATTGGTTAGCTGTACAACTAAGGAAAAGATATATAAATGTTGAACTGGTCTTTACTCAGCACCTTCGTACAAACAGTCTCGTAGAACAGTGTACTAGATAGTGATGAGAAAGACCAGAAAGTTACAAAAAGGAATATTAATAATGGTATAGAGTCCGTCTGACCGAAAATGACCACATAGTCATCTATCTAATTAAGAAGCTAGACTAACGAACTCCGTCACACAGATAGGATCCTGTCATGATGTTATGCAACAGTCGCCCTCTCTGGCGTCTACAACTGGGCAACCGGCTGTCATTCCACCTCGTCCCTGATGTAACCAAACAAACCTCCACCTCAGACGACCGCGATTTACTGCCCGACTCTTGCAAAATCAACCGAACATCTTTCGACTTGCCTCTTCTTTCGTTTCGCCTGGTCAGCATACTCCTCTTCTTCCCCAACACTTGGTCAGTGTTCATTTCCCTCCGGTCCGACAGCTCCGCCGCCCCCTCACGAATTAGCGATATCTTTCTCCCGACAGAGATGGGTAAGCAGAAGGAAAGGATGGTATATAAGAAAATAGTTTTTCGTAGTTCCATAGTCCCCAGAAACTCAATACCCTAAGTTCATTATGTATATGTGTAGCCCTAATCGAAACGGGTGCATGCCGAACTCTCGACTTGATCTTCCAGACTCGACATGCTGCAAAAAGAAGAGAACCCCAAGCACATCCTCCTCTCTCTCTCTTTTTCCGTCCTTCTCACCCTTTCTGCAGACTTACCTTTTCTTCCTCCTCCCTTTCATTCTTCCTCTTCAACATGATGCTGATAATGCAACAGGCAAAAAGCAAAAAGAGAACCACGGCACCCGGGATTCCCACGTGGTCCCCCACCGTGGTACTAACCGAGCGCTCTTCAGCTTAACTTCCTGGATCGGACGGGGCAGGGTGCTGTATGAAGGCTATGGCCGTGGATAAGATTATAACACTAACTTCCCTACTTGTCTTGTTCTGCCGTATCCTAAGGCCAGCTGAAAGATGAAATGGAATGAAGGAAACATCGCCTGCTCGATAAAATTGTGATCGGCAAGCCTCTCATGCATCCTGAGACTCGCCCAAGTCGTTTCAGAGTGCTTACCAGAATTTTTTGGTTGCTGACTGCATCTTCGCCAGCAGGATGGGGTACCATCCTTCTCACATCACATACT
>NC_006684.1:292500-322500 GCF_000091045.1 Cryptococcus deneoformans JEC21
TTTTCGCCTCAGCCGATAAGGCAGCCTTTACTTGGGGAGAAAGATATCGAATAACGATGGAGTAGGCCCGGTGTTGGTTTTGAATTTTGGCATTGAGGGTATTGAGCTCATCAGTAGTGAGAACTCGAGGAGATTGGTTGGGGTCACCGGTAGGAACTGTGACAGGGATATGAAGAACAGGAGTTTCATGAAGAGTGGACATAAGACGGAGTCCAAGGAGGTAGGCTTGGATATCGAAACTCCAATCACTATAGTTGTCTTCCCCCATAAGCGGAGAAATCTTGGCCGAGGCCGTTTCTTCCTTGGGCTCAGACATGGTATTGCTGCTCGAGAACTGGACGAATTTTTGTGCTGGTATGAAGTAATTCAGGGACGGGAGGCAAGGCTCATAACCTGTCGAACTGGTCTTTACTTAGCACCTTCGTACAAACAGTCTCGTAGAACAGTGTACTAGATAGTGATGAGAAAGACCAGAAAGTTACAAAAAAGGAATATTAATAATGGTATAGAGTCTGACCGAAAATAGACCACGTAGTCATCTATCTAATTAAGGAACTAGACTAGTGAACTCCGTCAATACAATGGGATGTCGAATATCTTGTGAGTGGCAGAATTGCGGTTAAGCAGAGACCACCAAAAGCGATGGATAATAGGCCGAGCGTGCGTGTAGATATGCTCGTTGCCGACAACAACACCGAGGGAGTAACACATTCCAGCTTCCGAGTGCTGGAGGGGCCCGTTTATATCAGTGTGGACCGACTCTCCAGCAGGGCCACCCCGAGGACTTGGATTGGACTTAGCTTCGGAAGTCCCTTTCGCTTCCATGCAATCTTTGCAATCCTCAGTCTTAAAAACATCTTTGCGCAATCCATCTAGATCGACGTCTCCTAACAGGCCATTCTTGGCCAAGTGCATAATTGCAGAAGGAGGTAAGTGTCCTATATTGCGATGGAGGTCGCGCATTGAGGAATTTGACGCCATTGTAGGGGCGACAATATTCATTGGCGGAGATAATGATAGGTCTCTTTCCTCTCCCTTTTATGTTTTTGGGTTCTCGGAGGGCTTATTGGGTTGGCCACACTAGCGTCTCTTTGTGAGCGAGATTTGCTGTTAAGGGAATTCGTAGTAACGCCCTCACCGTTGTCCCCCATCGTGGTACTAACCGAGCGCTCTTCAGCTTGACTTCCTGGATCGGACGAGGCAGGGTGCTGTAAGAAGACTATGGAAAAAGATAAGATTAGAACACTAACTTCCCTACTTGTCTTGTCCTACCATATCTTGTTTCCTTTCTAAGACCAGTTGAAAGACGAAAGGGAACGTAAAAACCCGCTTGATAAGCTAGCCGCTTGGCTCAAGCGCCGCTTCCAATGAGTACATTTTTTGGTGTGCGAGAGCCCCACGTTCGTTTTTGTAGAGATACTGAGGGACGAGGATAGGAAGAAGACAAAGAGGATGAGAGAAAGACAGGGAAGTGGTTTGGGATACTGAAGAGAGAGAGGGCGGACGGAGAGACGAAGAGGAAGTGTTGAAGTGGAGGGTATCTGCCCTACGCGTCCCTATTCGGTGATAGCCCGGCATGCCTGTCTTTCTCTTTGTTCTTCGTACCTTTTCTATGCTCTTTTGTTCTTCGGCATTATTGCCCATATTCCTTGTTGTTCTTCGGCACGATGTATGCTCAGAGCTCTTGTAATATATATATCAAGATCCCATACACATGCATTATTTCTTTTCTTGATCATACGGTCGGATTCGCTCTCCTTTAGGACCGTGCAAAGAGGCGTTTGGGAAGAGAGGTCCGAGCAGAGAATGCAGGGAAAGTGTGGGAAAGATGAGTCAGCTCGTAGGGCTGGAAAATATAAGGAGTAGTTCTTCGAGTGGATAACATCCATACCTTGAAGAGAAGCGCATATAACTACTTGATAAACATGCATGTTTTAAGTAATAATGGTACAAATACTGACTGTCATCAAATGTCGTTAAATATCATCAGGAGGTGGGCCAGATATATGCACTTTCCCCTGCGCAGGATATTAGAAATGGGAAAACATAAGTGGCCAGCAGAACTTACTTTGATGTCAAGCCATGCCCCTCTACAGCTGGAGTGTATGCCATCTCCCTCATTCACTTGGAGCTCTGCCTCACATAGGCCCAACTCATCTTGTGGAAGCCATACAATTCGCTGTGGCTCCTTAGTTGCTGGGTGGAAGAACGCATTGGGGTCATTGCCATCATCAAGCTTCCTCATCAACACGCCTGGCCCGCCTGGTACAGCAAAATACTGCTCTTCACTTCCAGATGATGGGGTAGTAGACACCGCTGCTGACGGTATTCTTGAAACAGGAGGGCCAGGAATAGTGGCCGCACACGGAGTGGGCTGTGATACCTCAGTTTGATGGTCTCTAGAAGTTGTTTGAACTCCCAGCTCTATATCATTTCCACCTGGCTCCGCTGCGAAATCGCGCTCAGCAAGTGTGGTTTCCTCTGAAGGTCTTTCGGTTCCCTGGCTTGAGAGTTTTCCACGGCTATTACTAAACCCTTTATGGCCTTTTAAAAGACCTTCTTTCACGCGACGATGGTGCAAGATTCTTGAAACAAGAGGTTCCCTTGATGTGCTCAGCTGCAAAGAGGTCTGCTCTTCTATGTGGGCTGATTCAGAGGCGGATTTCTCATCTAGTTTGTTATCGGGCATGCCGAAGCTGTATCGAGCCAAAGAAAGAGGGAGAGATGATTTGAGGGGGCTGTAAGAGACGATGACTGTATACTGGATAGCAATCTGAAGCATACTGTAAGGTCTTTTTGTGACGATAAGCCAGAAACAATAACACTTACCGTAATCACAATCAACACAACCATCAAAGCTCCTTGTGCTACACATGTTGCTTTGCCCTGATCATTCCTAACTAGGAAAAACATGGCGGCCATGCAAACCTCTTGGACATACAAGCCCACAAAAACATGAGTTATAGCTTTTGGGAAGAACATCCCGCCAGTATCTTGTGAGGGTGGTTGATCAATGACCCATATATACAGGTATTTGTAGACCAAGGTTGCAAACACGAAGAATGCTGCACTAAACCCATTGATGATTGGAGAGATGACACAATAGGCGATCACTGCATCCAAAAATATCAGTTATACGAGTTCTGCTTTCGAACATGAGACAATATCGCTCACTGATGACTACATATACAGTGATTTTAGGAAATGTTTCCCCAAATTGCGGCCGGTTTAATCTGTATCTTGATGTAAATACAGAACGCCTAATGTGATGGTCAGTGAAAGCAACTTAAGGAGCGAAGTACCTTACGGAGATCCACCAAGGAGAATGATCCTGACATAATACAAGAGCAAATTTACAACACGGAGTAAACTACCCATCGTCCCCGTAAACTGGGTAAGAATGAGGGTGATGAAGAATGTCGAAGCTGTAGGCATCTGTGTAGCAAGGGTTGTTGCCGCTGATCCTGGATTATCTGCAAACTGTTGGATTGAACTGATCAACCCCGAAGCAAGAGTTACAATGAAAAAGGTGTGCTATAAACAATTGTTAGAATTACAACCAAGTAATGTGCAGCAAACGTACAATAACAAGAAACAAGAAGTATCGAGTCATAAGGTTTATCTCGACTTCGGTCCTGCTTGGAAAACCCTCAAATGCCGCGAGCTCTACAGATGGAAAGCGTCATATTGTCAACGAAAGAATGTTAACGGCATCAACATATACAAACTTACGACGCAGGATGAATGGCACCAATTCCATCAAGAGCGCCAACAGTACAGGTGGCAAGATACCACTAATTACACCTTGAAGCACCTTTTTCCCAAAGCTGGTACCATTGATCCATGCCAACCAGTGATACTTTTCCGTGAGGGTCGTAACATTGGATAGAGCACCAATGAATGCAACTGTTTGTGGCTTAATCAATGATACATTGCCCGCAAGACTTCTGTCGGAACTTACCGGGGGTGGCCCATAGAAGGATCAGCCCAAACGTAGCGGCCCAGGATATAGCCTGCCTGACATTTCTCTCGTATTGATTAAGAGAGAGATTGCGCCAGATAACATTGGCAGGAGATTGCTCTATGTACCTGTTGTTCATCGCATATCTGCAAAAACAGTGTCATTAGCTATTCCTTGACAGAACACAGAGATATGACTTGCGGTTGATTGTGGGCTAAACACTGAACTGCCATATGTGCTGCGATCTGCTGATTGAAATGGATAAACGCTGAATTCAAAGGAGGATACTTGTCTTGGTCCGAGCCCGGACTCTCAATATCCTTTTGCAGTTGCTCTCGACTCCTAGCTAATTCTGCCGTGCAATACGCAATCTCCTTGCGGGCCCACTCGATTGTATCCACCTTCTGACCGATTCCCAAAAAGCCGAGCCCAAATGGAGCCCATTTTGGTTTAATGCGAAGAGTTGGTCTCTTGGATCGAGGGACCAATTGATCAGCCAGTCCGAGGTCAGAGGGCGATGTAAATACTTGCTGAGCACCATGACCACTTTCAATATTGGATAGATCGACCGAGCCATCAACAGTTGCGGCCGTTTGGGTGGTGTTGTTATGGCACTCTGAGATCATTTGAGGATTAACTGGGCCACTGAGGGTTTCGGGGATGGGCTTTGATTTCTTCTCCAATTTCTCCGTCTTCTTTTCCCTGGAGACTTTATACTTCAAGGCATATTTTATGAGACTGACCTGTGCAGACTCAAGCTTTTGCAAAGCGTAATTTCGGCGATCGTGAATGTTTGGCATCTCCTTCAGGTTCCTAATGTCACGGCAAAATCAATTTTGCTTTCGAGTCCCGAAGAAAAACGGTGTTCCCTTACCTGTTCAGCCATATCCTCTTAACTCCACCTGGCAGGTGGGAGAACAACTGTGCGAGCTTCTCTTCAGACAGTAAGTGCTTCGGAATGCCAGTCACAAGGACCGTGTTCGCTTGGGCGAGCCTCGAATGACTGGGATTTATTAGGTGACGTTGTCTGATTACAAGCCAATGCTTCATTTCCCCCCATAGTAGCCATATGATCCAAACTGCAAAGAATCAGCTTGAGCATGATGGAGATAGGAAACGTTGTTCACAATCGAAGATATAGACCAGGACAAGGTGAGACCAGTATCTTGAAGTTTTGTCTGGCGATACATTTCCGAAGGTAAAACGATCCAAGCCTGACTTTCCCAGTACGTGAGAGTTGGCTGTGTCTACAGGAAGAAGGACAATCCAAGATAAAAGCCAGATCGGGATGGTAGCTTTGGCCATCATTATCAGGAACCTAACAAACACATATGGGTCCACGCCATTTTTGTGTAGAATTTCTTGGGGGTCAGCTATCCTTGAGTTAGCACGCATTAAAGGATTGCCGACGAAGGTTATATATCAACTCACAGGTAATGATTTGCCAAAGAGGATAGAATATATGTTTCCCTAAGGCTGGAGCCTGGGCATCCTTCGGAGGGATATACGTCCTCGGTTCATATCTATGATGGACCGGTCAGCCTATCCATAGGCTGATGGCACAAAACTCACATCGCTTTGAGCCATCTCCTAAGTCCAATAAATGCAGCCAATTCTCCCCCGGCTAAAGCAGAGTTTACGATGAGAGATGTGACGAAGGACGAAGTCGAAGCTGATTGTGCAGCAGCAGCTGTGCTCCTAGTAAATCAGTTACTAATGAGATACCTCCTTATGAGACGTCTCCTGTACAGTGAAAGACTCACGACATTGTGGCCGGCCTTCAACAAACTTTGTTAGGGCTTCCTCGAAATGTTACAATGACAATGACTGATTTCCCAATTTCGATAATAGAAGGCGACTCCGTGTATAAGTTGGCGGCCCTTTCGATAGATACAGAACCAATGCGGTTTTGATTCGGCTATACTATAGGATTGCAGTGACTGGAGGGAAGCTGTACTAGAATGTGCTGGATGACTGTTTACGAGGGAATTGTGAACCAGATTTCAGTTTGCTGGGTAAAATTTCACCGAATTGGGTATAATGACTGCAGGGATGGAAGCTGAATGAGCGTGGATGTAATTTATGAGGACATGACTGCCTAATGCAAAAATCAATAATTATATAGCGTAAAGGGGTCAGGAACACTGGCAGCAAACACGCCAAACACGACAGGGCTTTGGATGATGGTCATCTACATCGATGACGTCATTACTTTTTACCGTGTCCCCAAAGCCCCTTCTCCCTCATTTACTCCACTGGTAGCAGATTGAACCATCCATTACAACAAGAAAAATTGCTTGTCTCACGCCCTCTGCAAACTGCACATGATACACCTCACCGCTAATCACAAAGCAAAGAACACAGACACCGCGCCATTGCACAAGGTCTTATAGACTATGACTGCTGCATGGATGAAATACTGGTGAACCTGTACTATGCGACTCCTAGCACTACGCCTGTGACGACCATTGAAGCTTAGATAGGGGACGGAAGCAACATCCTCCTGGAGTCCTCAATGTATTCCTTGATACGAACTGGCATGGGGTATCAGCACACGCGTCGGAAGCTATCCCATACGAGAATGCTCACCGAGGAAAGTGACGGCTTCCCGGCCGTCGAGTAATCGATGGTCATATGTAAGAGCAACAACCATGATAGGCCGGATAACGATTTGGCCATTCACCACCACAGGTTTCTCCTTGATAGTGTGCATACCAAGCACGGCAGCTTGAGGCAAGTTGATACTGAAGAAAGGAAGTCAGCCAAGTACTAGATAGCACCAAGTTGACTTACATGGGGGTACCGTAAAGAGAACCGAAGACGCCACCATTGGAGATGGTGAAAGTACCGCCGGACATGTCCTCGATGCTAAGCTTGTTGTCTCGAGCCTAGAAACAAATGAAAGCTCAGCGTTTATTTGTGCGACTCCGTCCCACTAGACATACCTTCTTACCCAAATCAGCAATCGCCTTTTCAATCTCGACGAGACCCATGCTTTCCGCGTTCCTGACAATGGGAGTCACCAGACCCTTAGGAGTGGCAACGGCGACAGACAAGTCAACATAGTCCCTGTAAACGATGGAGTCGCCTTCAATGCTAGCATTGGCGGCGGGAATTTCCTTAAGGGCAAGACAAGAGGCCTTGGCAAAAGCAGACATGAAACCAAGCTTGACACCCTCGTTCTTCAGGACGCCATCCTTGTAAAGTTTTCGGAATTCCATAAGGGAAGACATGTCAATTTCGTTGAAGGTAGTAAGGGAAGCGGCCGCATTTTGGGACGCCTTGAGACGTTGGGCAATAGTTTGTCGCATTCGGGACATCTTGACCTATGGATGAGACGAAACAGGTCAGTTGTAGGCCTTTTCTTGAACAAGCAAAACTGACCCTGGTTTCATTCCTGCTTCCAACAGCCTTCTCAGGTTGAGGCTCCTGCTTAGGGGAAGGCTTCTCCTGTTTCTTTGGAGCAGGCTTTTCAGCCTCAGCCTTGTCCAACTTGGGCGCCTTTTCCTCATGCTTGGCGAGTGCCTCCTCACCGGCTCCCTTCTCCTTGCCAGCGGCAGGGGCCGCTTCGTCCTTGTTGCCTTCTTCAGCATTCTTAGGCTCAGACTTGGCTTGAGGCTTGGACTCTGAGGACTGAGCGCCACCCTCTCCCGGTTCAATCTTCAGAAGATCTTGGCCAACAGTGACAGTAGATTCCTCCTCGGCAAGGAGTTCAGTGATAGTACCGGAAACAGGAGCGTTGACTGAGACATCAATCTGAAGAAGATGACAAAGGTCAGCTTTGTTGTAAAATGCTTGTACATGGAAAGGCACATGTAAAACCCACCTTGTCGGTCTCAATGGTAGCAATCTCCTCGTCTTGTTTGACAAAATCACCGACTTGCTTGCTCCATTGTTTCAGAGTGCCTTCCGTGATGGACTCAGCCTAATAAATATCACGTGTCAGTCACAGTTCTCGCACGGTTGATAAGTCGCTGACCATCTGTGGAACCTTGACGGTCTCCGCTGAAGTTGGGATTTAGTCAAAGAAGACACTTGCGATGAGGAACGTACCGAGGAGGAGAGATGAAGAGTGGAAACTGGAACGGAAAACAATGTTGGCCCGAGGTTGAAGAGCAGTGCGAGAGCTAGGAAAGATTTTATATTAGCTAGGTCCTTTTTCTGTTTTGACCAATCCTTGGCGTCTACTTCAAAAGACGATAACAGCGATGTGTAAAGACGTACATCTGAGTTTTGGAGACGTTCCTGGCAAGAGAGATGGACCGAAGACTTGATCGTCTAAGGGCGGCAGTGGAAGAGGAAGCGATGGCGCGGGAGGACGTCCTGATCATGGTGTATGCTGAAATATGCTGGGATACGATGGGCGATGGAAATAAAAGAAGTCGAGAAGGGAAAAGGAAGAGTGCTATAAACGTGAAGAAATGACGAAGGCCACTGGCAGTCGAAAGAAGCGGAGAGTAAAAGATCCCACGGAGACTTGACGGACGCCGCCAATGACGCCTCGGACAATTCGCCGCCTTAAGCCGATCCCTCCCCTCCACTTATTCCGCCTTCTATTTGTCCGTCCGCTATACGAAAAACATTAGGATTCATCATCAGCCTATACTATATCAGTATGTACCATTCATCCCTTCTCTCGCACCCTTTTACGCCGTTTTTTGTCCATCAAGCCTCTATATTTTTCACCGTCCGCTTTCCTGCCAACCCTTAATAGCTCTTTCAACTTGGGGAATTCACGCATAGCGACACTCATGAGCTTGGCATTCTTTACCGTCTTGATTTTTGGCATCCAATCTTCTCTCAGTAACTCATGCTCATACTCAGGGGCCCATTCCCCATGTCTGGTATCATCGTCTTCATACTTGTCGATATACTGCGAGAAAACCTCGCCATCCGGATGGTAATGACGCCGAAGATACATTTTAAAAAGGAAAATAATGCCAACCGGAAGTCCAGCACCAACTGCCATCGCCGCCGACTGCGTCTTAAGAGTGCAGGCTGAAGATTTATTTATCAGTGAAGGAATTAACTGGAGTCATAGTACATCAGCACTATAGGAAAACTCACTTAACACCATGAACAGCTGCATGAAGACGGTCGCGATAAGGACGCGATTTATCAAGATCTTCCAGCACTTTCCATCTGTTTCCTTGGAGTCAAATACAAATTTAAGCTGATTGTTGTGCTACCGAGGTGAAGAAGTCAGTTCATCGCAGCATCAGATGACATTTTCAATTTCTCGATATGACCACGACTCACAATGATGTATAGTGCCCAAAAGTAAATGGCCGCGCATATAACAATGATTGGGGCCAGTGGAGCGTACATCAGACTAGAAAGTGGTGAGCAAGAACTTAACAGCCTATCATGTCTTCGCTTACCCTACTACCATAGCAAAGAGCTAGCTCAATCTGGATCAATAGAGCCTCATGCATTATAAAATAGAACTCACCACGTGTGAATACTCGATCGCGTACTTAAGAGCAAGAATAAGTTTGTATAGGAGACACATATCTCTGCACTTACCTCAAAATTTTCTGGCTGCGCCACTTCCGCCAGGTCATGAGGTGTTTTGATCATCAGTAACTGAGGCGTCTTTAAAATGAGTCTTGGTATTTGGAGGAGCTGTAAGCACGCCACTACTGAGCGAATCCTTAAAATACGCATGAGCATGATACTCCTCGTAGTCAGGAAATATGACTGACGGGTACCATGACAGCCAGTACAGGCTTTCAGAGATATATGCTTGAGTGACTTTGGCTGGGACATCACCCAGACCTGCATAGATAGTGGACCAGCTTTCTTTCCCAATGTCTTCCGAGATGGTTAGATATGTTTCATACACGACGCCAAGCAAAGAAAACACAATGAAATTGGATACTAGTTGAAAGATGAAGAGCTGTCTGATGACGGCCTTATCCAATTGACCCCGAGTAAGAGCGCCTGACCAACGAGAAAGCCGTCGCATGATATATGGAAGGATATAGGAGAACATGGCCGAAATAGTGGCTGGAAGAACTCCTGCAAGGACGGTGAAGATGGCTTTCCAGATCTCAGAGGAGTCTTCGAGCTTTGCCAGAGTTGGCCAGCGATCTATGGCCTTCCGGATTTCACGTATTAATACTTCTCAAGTAATCTACTTGGGATTTGCCGTAAGAAAACTAAGACTTACTGTACCCAGATTGGCTAAGACAGTTACAATCATGAGCGGAATAGTGTTCACGAAACAAATAATTACGAGAGCAAATTTGCCTATGATTGCATGTGAATGGCGTGACTTGACATCCTTTTCAAGGTTCTTCCAGAGCTGCACAGACATCGTTCATCAAGGTCGGTCCCACGTGATATGAAGTTACAAGTCACTTACAACGTTGTGAGAACGTGGTGCCTAAATATATGTCTATCAGCGAGCTTTTTTAGAAGGCAAGCGAAATCCGACACACTCGTTGAATATGGTAACCTGCCCGCTTCATGTCGTCTTTCACATTTTTCAAGATTTCACGAGCTTGTTTGGCACTGGGAACAGTGACAAAGGCTGATGTGATTGTGCCGGAAAGATCCGTGTGACGAACATCAACTTGTCCTTGGCGGATACGATCTTGAAGCTCTTCAATTTCGAGTTTCTCCTTGAACGCTTCAACCCTGGGCATGTCAGACACAATTAGCCCTCTTTTGTAAATGGACTTTACCTACACTCTACTCGAAGCAGACTGTTTGGCTCAAGGCCCATCAGTAACAACTTTCCATCCGATAATTGAAAGATTTACTTTGGATCGCCCACACATTCTTCCTGTACAGCTATCGTAAAGAACTCCCGCACCTCTTCCATGGAAAGTTTCCATGGCAACGGCTTTAATCGCCAAGTTGAAATGCTTCTTCTTGAATGTTTCCATCTTCTCATGCAAAGGATTCATGTTATGTATGGCGAACCAAACCCTGGCATCGATTTTGCCCCTTTCTGCACCGAGAACAAGAGATTTTATCTCACGTTTGGCATCTGCAACAGTCACAATTGATTTTGCTTTGTTCTGGCGAAGCGATAGATTGGTGATCATCAACGTTTTGAAAGCGACTTCATTATAATTCCTGGATTGCCGTTAGGACCCAAAATCATGAATGGGTATCAAGAGCTTACAAATGAGTCCATTCTTGCACAATTTTCAAGTGATGAGCAGATGTCTTGAGGACTTCAGATTGTTTCGCGTTAGTCAATCACGAAGATTTTCACGTTGAAATATGTAACTAACCAAAGACTATGATCATCATTGTCACGATCCATTCGAACGAGATGTGGACCAAAAGACCATTGCTGGTGACATTGGCAGCAGTTAATAGCTGGGGGTTATCTATTATGGAGGTGTTGTTCGAAGTTTCTGAGCTTGATGAACTTGGACTGTCTCGTTTTGTTATATCATCCTCGCCCCCAGAAGAAGAGATCGTACTCGTGCTGCCGTATGTGGTTTGCGTGTTGAGGTAGTAGTTTGTGATGGCCAAAAGACCTGCCAGAACGGACATTGCGGAGAAGAGGTATTTCAAAAGTCGGAGAAAAAGAAGATAAACCATTGCGTCCAACCCTGGTATGATGTTAGCTTTGTAAATCCATGTAAAAGAACGTAAGCTTACCGAGCATGTGTAGCAGTCTAGCCGAAGAGCATCAGCTTTTTTTCTCGTAATTCTGATTGAGTGTAGACTAAAATGAAACCTACTTCAAGTCATGTTCAAACACACTTAAACCGGGATTTCCCGTGGCCTTTTCATCCATATTTTTACTTCGACCAGCCCACATTGAGCGAAGAAATTTAGGCATGGCCGACTTGCACTCGATGGATATTTCTCTCAAAGTGGGTATCAGCCATCCGAAAAACCCGTTCTCCGACTAAGCGCACAGTTCAGCCATTACTCTCAGGACTTCATGGAAGTAAAATGGGTTACTTTGGGTGCTCGGGCTATCCATTGTCCCGGATTGTTCTTTCCTTCTGGATAGTAAGTAGGCTTATTGCTTTCCTTCTGTTCCAGATATTTCTTCCGTTCGTGTTCGTCCATTTCTGCTAGCATTTGTTTTTCTTCAATCTTTTCTTTTGGTGTGCGCGAAGGTTTGCGAATCTTGAGTCGTGGAAGGTAAATGAGCTTCCATCGAGGTCGTGCTAACGAGTAGAGGAGAACTATGATGACCTAGAAATGGGTCAGTCGGCCACAGATTCAATGGGTTACATGTTGCTGACTGACCGCGCCGGCTGCTGTTAAACCCCATGCTGCTAGAATTGATTTAGCAGAAACATTCCAGTGCTCTTCTGCTTCTAGGATTAGGTCTGACGCTGAGATACTGTCTCCTGTTGTGCTGGGGGAAGACTCTACTGAGGAACTTGGGTCAGCTCGAAGCAGCAAAGCGGGAAGGTCTTGCTGGCGACTGTAGGGGAGGCTGAGCGGTCGATGGTAGGCTGGAAAGGGCGGCATGGGTGCTGTAGCCTATGAACATGACTTTTTTGCCGTTATACGACGTCGCTAGCGAGATTGACACAAACTTTTGCTGCAGGTCTCTAGGAGTCCATGATGATAATGACTTAAGCGTCTCGGGTGGTAAGTGTTTCACCGTTTGCTTACGGCAGGGAGGTGAAAGGAGGTACAGGGAAGACAGTCAGGGGAGAAAGTGGAAAGGAACTGGCAGTATCTGCTGCATGCCTGCGGGCCAGCCCTGAGAGGCAATGGGCCAGCTTTCAGTGACAAGTCCTGGAGCGCTGAGCGGGTATCCTGATCAGAAGTCGGGGAACGAAGGTCGTTCGCGTCTACTACGACTGATTTATAAATAATTATGCGCCAGCGAAGGGATGGCGGGTGTCGCCGTTCGGACAACGCCGCATTGCCACAGGTTACTCGCTGGGGCTCGCGATACTCAAATGCTGCATGTTGCCTACAGTGGCGGACTCGTTATTCGGCCCGTTTCTGTGCGATTCCTGCAGCTATTCTGACACTCTGATAGATATTTCATCTCTGCTCTCTTCAGCACTTCTCTCGTAACAACCATGGCCGCAGAGCAACCCTCCTCCTCCGCCTCAGACATCACCATGTACGTCCCCACCCACCCATTCGCCTCATGACATCATGCTGACCACCAGTCAACTACAACAGCACTGTCAAGGGCCCTCAGGAACTGAAGCTCACCATCTCGGTCTCTCCAGACAAGAACGTCGCTGAGCTGAAACAACTTATTGCCTCCAAATGTGACGTGGAGAAGGATCGCCAGCGTCTGATATATTCTGGTGAAGCTCTCTTCAGCTCATGTGCGTTTGCTAATTCGGGCTGACTTATGGGCTTGAATTCATGTAGGCAAGGTCTTGAAAGACGAAGAAACCATTTCCAGCTACAAGATTCAAAATGGCCACACAATCCACATGGTGAAGGGTGCTGCAAAGCCCTCAAGTTCAACCCCCGCCGGTCAGGCAAGCCAACCCCCCAGACTACCTCAGATGGGCACAGGTTTGAATGTGGGCAGTAACCCTATCGACAATGTTGAGAATATTCATCATGTACGTTAGATCGACCGTCCTTTTAGCTCAAACCTAACCACCATCAATTACACCAGGGGCTAGCGGGGTTCAATCCTTTTACAGGAGTTCAAGGGCTCGAGAACTTGAATGATCCCAACGCTGTAAGTGCTCAGCAAGATAACAGGCATCTGGAACCTGCTGACAAGGGTTTGTTAGATGTCTAACATGATGCAAAGTCCCGAATTTCTCAGAAGCATGTCCGATTTGATGTCCAGACCAGAAGTTGTAGATCAGGTGCGTTCATGCGTGAACCATTTGAGTTTAGCAAACACTGATGGCTTGTGTCTTAGATCATTGCTTCCAACCCACAACTGGCCTCCATGGGTCCCCAGATCCGGCAAATGATGGCCTCTCCTTTCTTCCGGCAGATGATGTCCAACCCCGAGACCCTTCGAACGGTATGTTTTCCTTGTCCTGTGGCACTTAAACTGATTGCGATTAGATGATGCAAATGCAGTCGAGCATGGGCCAGGGGGGCGGACTGGGAGGTCTAGGCGGATTCAACCCATTTGCTCCCGCAGCTGCTGGGGCCAATGCGAATAGCGCACAAAACAATGCCGGCCCCACGGATCCATTCCCCAACCTTTTCGCCCCTAATGCTGGCAACGCCAATCCTACTGCTGGTGGAGGTAATGCCGCTGCCGATCAAGCAACAAACGCTCCTTCCAATCCATCCCAACCTAATGCCGGTCAATTTCCTCCTGGACTTGCTGCGCTGTTAGGTCTTGGGGGCGGGATGCCCGGTGCAGGCACGAATGCGGGAACGAACCCCAATCCATTCGGCGGGATAAACCCTGCACTCTTTGGCGGCTTAGGTTCTCCCTGGGGAGCCCCGCCAGCTAGAGACGAAAGGCCTCCAGAGGAAATCTATGCTACCCAGCTGGGACAGCTGAATGCTATGGTGAGTCATTTTCGTAGGCCGTAATTTGATCATGACTCTGATGTTGCAACTGTAGGGTCTATGGGATGCCCAAAAGAATATCCGAGCCCTTAGAACTACTGGCGGCAACGTTGAAGCAGCCATCGAGCTGATTTTCTCTGGCCAGCTTGATCAGGCCTGATTTACGTTTCGGTAACTAATGACAAGGTGCCCCATGCAACGTTGTACAGTTGATACCCTCATGGATTGATATATTTTATTTTCGCACTCGGTTCATGCGTACAGATCTACATTATCGTACAATGATAATACTCTAACCAGATATGATTAATGTGAAACGGCAGGGTTCTCTCCCCTTGCCACCGCGGCCCAGTAAGCACCTCCAGGGAAGGCGTAGTCCTCCATTGACTTTTCAAACATCTCGATAGAGTATCCGCCCTTGGCATCGGTAGGTACATTGTATCGACCTTCAGAGTTGATGGACACGGGGTAGAGGAAGTGCTCATGCAGATGGCTATGTGAAAGGGGGTAAGCGAAGGGCAATTGTATCAAGGAGTAGAATGGGCCACTTACTCTACAAATTCCAAGACGTTACGCTCCATATCACCAGAGACGCAAATGTAGTCAATGAGAGACAAGTGGATCTGGAGAGTTACTCTTTGATCAGTTTCTTTTTTTGTCGCTTTATAGAAGCTGAATATACTCACCACATACTCGCACAATCCTACACCACCGGCGTGAGGGCAGACTGGTACCCCGAATTTGGCAGACATGAGCAAAACAGAGAGAATCTCATTGACACCGCCCAGTCGACAAGAGTCGATTTGACAAACGTCAATAGCGTCAAGCTGCAACAGTTGCTTGAAGACCATCTGTCATATGTCGGTTTTAGTGGATTGTTACGAGGGTGGGTTCAAAAGTTTTTTAACTCACTCGGTTATGAGCGTGTTCACCTGTGGCGACGCCGATATTGATGGGTTTAAGGGCCTTTCGAATGGCGGCGTGACCGACTGCATCATCGGGGGCAGTAGGCTCTTCAATGAACCAAGGCTTCAAGGGTTCAAGCTTCTTCATGTACTCAACGGCCTGAGGGACATCCCAGACCTCTGATAAAGGGATTAGTTAGCTCTGCGGCAGGTTTCCGGTTTATAGTGACTCACGGTTGGCGTCCACCATCAGTACACAGCCTGTGGGGCCGGCGTTCTTGTTGGCGATGGAGGCAGGGTCGATAGGTTTTCTATCTTTAGGCATGTTGGCGGGATCATCGATGATGGACCTGATGAGTCGTCCCCTTCGAAGATCGTCTTCGGGGTCGGCGCCGACTTTGAGCTAAAGAGGTTTAAGAGATGTTAAAATGGGCGATCGTATCCGTCTCTCTCAAGTCGACACTGACCTTGAAATGGTTGAAGCCTTGGGCAAGGCTTTCCTTTGTCAATCGCCTGACCTTTTCGTCAGAGTACCCGAGCCATCCGACAGAGGTGGTGTAGGCAGGGTATCCCCTCTTTTTGACGTCGGCTTCCCTGGCAGCCTTTCCAGACTCCTTGGACTTGAGGATCTCAAGGGCTTCGGCCGGGGAGAGGGCGTCGGTGATGTATCGGAAAGAGGTGGCCTTTACGAATCTGTCTGACGGTTAGCTTATTTTATCCAAGGTGAAAAGTACAGCAGGACATACTCTTCAGGAGTAAAGTCGACAATGAGCTTCCACAAGGGCTTGCCGGCGTGCTTGGCGTACATATCCCAGATGGCATTGGAAATAGCGGCGGTAGCAATATGGATGACACCCTTTTCAGGGCCGAGCCAACGGTGCTGAGGGTCGGCCACCACTTTAAAAGATGTTAGCCGACTGGTTTCTATTTTCCTGTTGGAAAACGATGGCTTACAAAAGTCCCAGAACTTGCCCATGTCGGCAAAGATGGGGGCAAGGTCCAAACCGACGATACGGTTAGCTATTTGTTCGATAGCAAAGCAGACGATTTCGTTTCCACGACCAATGGCTGCAGAACAGTCAGAAAATATTCCTATGCAGGCAATAGGATGTTTTTACATACTAAAAGTCATTCCTTGCCCCTTGAGGTCAGAGTTCGTCTTGACGACGATGTAGGCAGCGGAATAATCGCACTCCTTGTTCCTGCGGTGCTGTCAGTATGGGCTTTATGGACTGGACTGAAATGGCTTACATGGCATCCGTACCGTCACCAGTGACATTCTTGATACGAGGTGAGCTGCTGCTTGGTGGTTGAAAAAAAGAAAAAGGTCAGGCTTACGGTGGGAAATCGGATATCTGATGCGAATGATTAGCCAGTGGTCATGAGAGGGCAGTGCATGACATACCGTGGACGGAGAATTCTGTGATCTTGAGGCCTGACATGGTTATTTGTGGAGCAATAGTGGGGATGGAAGAAACGGGAGACGGGTGTATGGTATTTAAATGTGGAGGAAAGAGCGAATACCGAATGGGCGGCCTGGTATGGGGACGTGGGTTTGCCGAAAACACACGGTCGGGCCGCCTACGGCCCGGGAACTGGTCACGTGGTCGGTCCGGCTACCCGAGAAGTTGCGGAGATGGGGGGATGTCCGTGTGCCTGTCGCTGTGCCTTTTTGGTGTGCCTGAATGCCGTCTTTTGTTCTTTCGGTGGAGGACAAAGAGGGACGAAAAACAAAAAGACACGATGATCCAGCCGGGGGGGGGGGGGGGAGATGGAGTGTCCATAATTGCACCCGCCTCTTCTGCACCTATACAAGCCCCCCAGCCGTTGGCCCATCTCTACGCCGGAGCCCCCATGTCCACCAGCAGCCGCTTTGCGTCGCCGGACAGAGTCGAGCTCGTCGCGCTCACACCACGCCAGCTGCCGCCCACGTCCGACGGCTCGCCTTTCCACGACCGGCATTCAGTGGCTACGCCTGTGGCCAGTATGGCGGAGGAAAGCGACGGGCTGTCGGGCTACGGCTATGGAAGGAGCCGCCAAAAGACAGCGCCAGGCTACCAGTTCGCCAACCCTTCTCCCGCTGGCCTAGACGAAAAACGCGGCCAGCCAGTCTCTTTTGGCCCAATGCTGGACGAAATCACGCCTCCGTCACAATGGAGAAGGTCATTATACCCAGCTGATGCGCCGCCCATCCCGGCTTCAACGTTTGAGCGGCACCTCGGCCTCGTCCCTCTTCCAACATCCCCGGCCACGTCCCATCGCATCATGCCAGTTTCTGAGCCTATTAAACCCAGGTTCCGTCGGCTCTTTGTCTTCACCACCACCAGAGACTATATCTTGCTTCTCTGCCCAGCGGTTGTGCTTTCCATTCTCTCGGCACTCATCCAGCCCTACATGTCCATCGTGATCGGTAACGCCTTCGCCATCTTTGCAGCCTATCCCCTGAATACCTCGCTCGCTACCGATGCCGACCGTGCTGCCCTCCGCAGTGGTGTCGCCAGCACGTCTATACAACTGACAGTCGCCGGCGTGCTTGCCTTGCTCTTCAACTACTTGAAAGGGGTCATGTGGACGAGATACGGCGAGACAGTGGCAGATAGATTAAGAGCCAAGGTCTATCATGGTGTGCAGGGTAAGCCTATGGAGTGGTATGATATGGGCATGGGTATGAGAGAAGAAGAGCAAGGAGAGGGAAAGGAGAATGACACCGTAGGCGCTGGTGGCTTAATGTCAAAGTTCAACAGGTATGTAATCACTGTGGTACTCATCTTGCATTCCTGACCGTACCACCGCAGGGAGACCGATGATGTTAGGATGGCCACTTCCCACGCCTTTGGATTAGTGGTTCAAAACACATTCACTTTCGTCCTGTGCTTCATCCTTGCTATCATTGAATCGCCATCTTTGGCTTTCGTTACCCTCTCCACCATTCCCCTTGTCGTCCTTACCCAAGTCGTTACCCAGATCCTTTGCGCGCCTCTGTTGGCTACCGAACGACGCGTGCTTGCCGAGGCCTCCACCAACGTCGAGCGTGCCACCGCTGCAATTTCTACAGTCAAAGTACACAACGCTCAAGCAGCCGAAGAAAACAGGTTCATGCACTCGGTGAGCAAGAGCAAAGGTAATTTGATCAAACAAGGATTGGTGTGGGGCGTATCCGCAGGCTTGACAGACTTTTTCTTGCTCGGAACGTTTGTGCTCGGATTCTGGTATGGCGCCAAAATCATTCGGGAAGGCAAGGCCACATCAGGAGCCGTCATGACATGCTTCTGGGCTTGTCTCTTTGCCGCCACGTACCTTCAGCAGGTTGTCCCCCAGCTCACCATAATGACCAAGGGCAAAAACTCGATCGCTTCGCTATTGACAGTCATTCAAGCTAACCCTTCCAGACCCATATCTGGCAACCCATTCTCCCCTACAAACTCTCCAATTGATAGTAGCTTCTCTCCTGCGGTTAATACATTGAACCCCAAGCGTGTTTCCCGCCCTCTTGCTCTCCAAGGGGTTCGACCTTCTCGATGCCATGGAGAGTTCAATTTCAACCACATCTCATTTGCCTATCCATCTCGCCCGGAAAATCCTGTACTTTGTGATATCTCCCTTTTCATTCCGCCTGGGGAAACAACCTTTATCGTGGGCGGTTCAGGCTCTGGCAAGTCCACCATTGCTCAGCTACTCCTCCGACTATACGACCCCACGTCAGGAGAGATTACTATGGATAACCAATCTTTCCCCTTCTTGAACGGTCATTTCACAAGAGAAAATATCGCTGCTGTACAGCAAGGCTGTATTCTTTTCGATATGTCGGTGCATGACAATGTCGCTATGGGGCTTGCTGGCGCTGGTGCCGATCCCAAGACAGGCGTGAAAAGGGCACCAGAGGACGTGACCCGTGAACAAGTTGTAGAGGCTTGTAAAATGGCGATGATTCATGATTTCGTGGTGAGCTTGCCCGACGGTTATGATACCATCTTGGGAACCGGTGGGTCGAGTTTGAGTGGAGGACAGAGACAGCGATTGGCGATTGCGCGGGCGAGAATCAGAAACCCGACCGTCCTCATCCTTGGTAGGTCGTTTGCCACTGCCTTCTTGGCCGGGCGCTGATGGTTAAACTATAGATGAAGCGACATCGGCTTTGGATGCCACTTCTAGGGTGCTTGTCTTCCAAAATCTCAAGGCGTGGCGCAATAACCGGACCACCATCGTCATCACCCACGACCTTTCACAGATCGTTTCCGACGACTTTGTCTACGTCATGAAAAACGGCGTCGTCGCCGAGCAAGGATTTCGTCTTGATCTCATGAAGAAACCAAACGGCACGTTTGCCCATATGGCGGCGGAACAAGCCGTCAATCCTTTGCCGGCCAAGGAGGTCGCGTCTGACGCAGAGTGGCATGATGCGCTCAACACACTCCTCGACATGGAGGAAGATTATGAAGAGGTGCTCGACAGCAGGGTCAGATCTCACACTCCTTCATTTCTTGGGATGCAGAGAAATAGTGCAGTCTATCTCGATATCCTTGACGAGTACTCCAGGAGTCAGCGCCTTTCTCAAGTCGACCGCCGACAGTCTCGTACTAGCTTGACACCCGCTCAGAAGCGTCTATCATGGACTCCTGAGCAGCTGGGCAGTCGTGCCCCTAGCAGACAGAGTATAACCGCTCCGATCAGTCGCCCTCCGTCTAGCCAGATGAGTCGACCCGTGAGCAGGTTAAGCGTCGTCGTCGATTCAAATTCGAGGCTAAGCTTGAGGACCATGATGGCGGAGAGCCGAGGACAAGATGGAAGAATGCTTCATCCGGGCTGGATGGAAAAAAATTCATCCTCAAGGATAAGCGCAATTAGGCAAAGGCAGCAAAGAACACTCTCTGAGAATCTAGAAGACGACTTGAAAGGCCTGCCTTCCGATGTCAACCTTTCCGACAGCGTTCTTGTTGAAGAGGTCTCCACAGGCTCAGCCACTATGCCACCGGTTCCAGGCTTATCTTCTCTCATCAAACTCTATTTCCCAACACTTCCAGCTAAGCCACTTCTCCTGCTTGGCTGTATAGGTTCTATCGGTCACGGAGCGACAACTCCCATCTGGTCATTCTTCCTTTCCAAGCTGATGACTATCGTTGGAGCAGGTGGTGCTGATACCACCTCTCTCACCAAATACGGTCTCATAGTCCTCGGCTTGTGTGCCGCACAAGGGCTGTCGAACTGTGTTCAGGAATATGCCCTTGTTGGACTCTCTGCTAGATGGACCCATATGGTACGCGGGGTCGCCATGCATAAGCTCATCACGCAAGACAAGGCATTCTTTGATCTTTCATCCAACTCGCCCTCTCGACTGGTCCAGATCCTCATCAAAGATGCCGACGACGCGAGAACCATTATGAGTCAAGTAATCGGTAGGGCGGTGACTGTGGTGACCATGATCGGTTTGGGTTTGATTTGGGCAATGGCTGTGGAATGGAGGTTGACTCTGATAGGCTTGGCCTTGGGTCCAATTTTCGGCGGATTCATGGCGGTTAACTCATGGTTCATTGGTAACGTCGAGCTGGCTTGCAAAGTTGCAAGAGAGGAGGTGGGAAGAGTGTTCTATGAAGTAAGCAATATACTGCAATGGTTTCCACAACGAAATTGACTGATTTCCCCTTTTCAGAGTGTAGCCAACGTCAGGGGGATCCGAGCGATGGCGCTCGACAGTGCTTTTGAAAAAAGGTTCGAGGAGGATGCTAGTAATGCTAGGAAGACCGGTACACGTTCGGCATGGGCTATGGCCATGGGTGGAGCGATTGCAGGAGGATTGCCTTTGTTTGCTCAAGGTGAGTACGATGCCCGATCTCGTTACAGATTTAGCAACTCGTTCTAAAACTAAATCTTCTTATGCCGTCTAGCTCTCATGAACTTTGCCGGTTCAGCTTTTATGCTCCAAGGGCGCATGAACTACGAGCAGATGTTACAAGTATATAACCTTGTACTGTTCAGCCTAACTTTTGGCAGTGGTATGCTTGATTTTAGTAAGTAGATCTCGTGATCGTCAAGAGTGTTTGTTTGCTGATCAGCTTCCAGTCCCTACCATGGCCAAAGCTCGAGCAGCTGCTCGGGACTTTAACCGCATATATCAGCTATGCGAATCCACCACCGAATCAATCGGTTCACTTCGCTTTCCCATCAATGGTCACGTCGAGTTCTCTCATGTCAATTTCTCATACCCCTCGAGGCCTGATGTTCCCATTCTTAAAGACGTGTCATTTACGTTCAAACCCGGAGAGTGCGTTGCAGTCGTCGGTCCTTCCGGCTCCGGTAAATCGACTATCGCAGCTCTTCTGCAAAGGCTATATGTGCCAGATGGTGGCGACATTCGCTTGGGCGATCGTAGCCTGAGGGAAGCGGATGTTGTATGGCTACGGAATCATGTTGCTGTTGTATCGCAGTCGGCCAATCTCTTTGATGCCACCATCGCCGAAAACATTGCCTATGGATCACCCAATTTGCCCCTTTCCGAGATCTACAGAGCTGCCGAAGCTGCCAATATCCACGACTTCATTCAGAGTCTACCGCAGGGCTATGAAACGAATCTCGGAGAAAACGCCAGTTTGATCTCCGGCGGGCAAGCTCAAAGGCTGCAAATTGCGAGGGCGTTATGTAGAACAAGCAGGGTCCTCATCTTAGACGAATGTACCAGCGCATTGGATCCCGACAACGCTAGGGCTGTATTGGACACGATTGTCAAGATCAAACAGGCAAGTACATTCGTGTTACGTCGTAATCCTCCTCGATCAATCTGACCGCTGATATCTGGATATAGGACCGTACAACAATCTTCATCACCCATTCAGTCGAGGCCATGAAACGCTGCGATAGAATCATTTGCCTCGGAGAAGGTAGAGTACAGGAGGAAGGGTCATTTGAAGAACTCGTTAGGAAGGGAGGGGTATTTGCTCAGCTGATGAAGACGGGAGAATGGGAGTAAATTATACAGGTTGCTCTTGCGTTAATGTTGTACAGCGATATGAAAATCTCCTAGATGTAACTGGCAATTTATGAATTTGACATATGCGGTTGCATATAGATTCGGATATCATTTCCGAGGTTTAAAATGTTCAAAACCAAAGATTAGAAATATCTATATACAATTTAACAATAACTCTAGCACAACAGCAACACTTCCATGTCTCATAAATATATGTCCCAAGTCCCCTTATGAAGAGAAAGGGAGACCACAAAGCGATTAGCAAAAATGTAATCATCCCACCTACTCATCATCCTGATTGCGAACACCGAAAAGTTTGATCAGATCCTGGATGTTCAACCTGCCCAACTTCGCAGCAGCCCCTTCACCCATAGCACCATCACTCAGAGCTTGCTTCTGCTGTTGTAATTCCATCAGGCGTTGATCAATTGTGTTTTCGACGACGAGGCGATGGACGACGACTTCACGAGTCTGACCGATTCGATGTGCACGATCAACGGCCTGGTTTTCAGTAGCCGCGTTCCAAGCCAGATCAAGGCAGATCACCTACTCATAACATACGTAAGCATCAAAAGAATAAATCAACACTAAATTGATACGTACATGATTGGCGATGCAGAGATTCAAACCCACTCCTCCACACTTTAGTGACATGAGAAGACATCTGGGTGACTTATCCTCTTCCATAGGACGGTTAAAGTCTTTGATCGTGTCTTCTCTCTCATCCTGTTTCATAGATCCCACATATTTGGCATGAGGGATGTTACGGCGTCGAAGGAAGATACTGCAAAGGTCTATGTACTCAACGAACTGTGAGAAGACAATGATCTTCTGCGAGGGATCTTGCTCTATTATAGCGTCGATGAGTTCACTGTTAGGAAGCATATAATGAGTAATGATCGCACAGGAAACATTCCTCAGTATCTTACCCAAGCTTCTTCATTTTGGTAGAGGGAAGGACATCCTCGATTGATACTTCATCATTGACAGCTTGAAGCTGATCTTCTGCAGCTTCGTCACTCTTGCCTTTGCCCTTTCTCTTCTTTCTCTTCGACACGACAGAATCAACCTGCAGCTTCACATCAGAACCGCTTAATGACCACGGTCCTTCCACTTACGGCTTTTCTCTTTCCCTTTTTTTTCTCCGACATATCATCATCGTTGAGTTCCTCCAGCTTCGCACCGATATCAACATCTTCATCATCCACTTCCTCTGCCTGGGATCCCCAATTGTCGTCTTCGTCGTCCTGGTCATCGTTTTCAACAGGCATGAATGCGGACGCTCGGAAAATCTTTGCCTTATCGATAACGGACCTGCACAGAGGACACTTCCTTCTTCCTGCTTGCACATCGTCATCGCTGAGGTCGGCGTTACCTTGCGCCGAGTTAAAGATGTTTTCCAGGCATTCTGCACAGAAGGAGTGACAACAGGGTGTGATGCGTTCGTCGCTGTACTGCTCATAGCAGATACTGCATTCACAGTCACCAGCTTCATCAATCCCATCGGGAGGAGCTTCTTCAAGGCGTTTCGTGCGTTCTGCAAGAAGAATTTTAACGCGTTCGACATATTCTTGACCGATTAATGTTGATGCGCGAGCCTGCTCCGAGATGTCATCCATTTTGGGAGCCTCGAGACCACCAAAAAGATCGTCATCGGTGACGACAACATCTCGTGCATCGCCGATATCGTTAGGGTTACGTCGCAGAAGCCAAGGATGACCTAACGATGAAAGCCAGGTCATTAGTATGTCCGGAATACAACGGTCAATATGCCGCTCACAGGTCAATTGTCGTAGGCGAGTTAACATGACCAACATGATGGAGTAATGTTTCATGACCGTGCCTTCGAAAAGCCGTCAGCATGCCATAATCATCAAAGGACCACTTAAAAATCACACCCACCTTTGCGTAAAAACGAGTTGAAGGTAACCCTGTATTTGTTCTCGATGGCAGTGTAGATCTGCCTCTCCTCATCCGTGAATTGGAGATCTATTACCCTGGTAGTCTTGGGAGGCAGTTCGAGTAACTTCTTGCCGTTTAGTTCAGATTCTTTGTGGCGTCTGATGCAGCAGACTCTTAATATGGCCTATATCATATGTCAGACGTGCTTACCAGACACTGTAAACTGATATAGCGACTTACCTGAACTCGATTTGTGGCAAGTTTTGGCTAAAAAGGGGAAGGTAAGCTCAGATCATTTGTGATAAAAAAAACTGACAAATCTCTTCTGTGGCTTGGAGATGTGTTCACGGAAATGATCCCATTGAGCAGAAGGCGAAATTTGCAAAAAGCGCAGATGAGGGTAGATGTCATCGAGGGAGTTGACTACTAGAGTACCACTCAAACACCAGCGTAGGTGAGCCCTAAGGGCCCAACATGCCTTGGTTGCTCGTGTGTTTCTATTGCGAATCTAGACAGTGTTAACGATTCCAATATGTTTAGAAGATTCATGTTACTTACTTGATGCGCCTCATCCAGGATGACACGATACCATTTGACCTTCATCAGTGGTCCAACCATTTTGGCCGGTGTAGATCCTGATCCTTCTTCCTCAGTGACATCAACCGAGTTGACCTTGTGTTTAGATGGTTTCTGTAGTCCCGAGGTTAGCACAACTGTTGTATAAAGATTTCCCAAGCGTAGCTCACATCAGAAGCGCTTTCAGATGTCAAGGTACCGTAGGTAGTCAGAACGACGTCGTACTGCTTCAAAGCGGCTGCGGTGGTTGCCCTTTTAGGGCCGTGATAAATAAGAACCTTCATGAGACCTTCAGTGGTCTTGCTTTCAATTTCGTTCTTCCATCTTCAGAGCACAATGAGCCTCCCAAAGCTAGATCACAAAAAAGGACTCACTGAGATAATAGCGCAAGGGGTGCAATAATGAGAGTTGTCTTACACTTCGCATCCTGACTAGGATTGGCAGCCATCGTCGCAATGGATTGCACTGTCTTCCCCAAGCCCATGCTATCGCCGTTCAGTCCACCTCGATATCTGTGATCACGTTCTTTTTCAACCATGAAGGAGACCCCCAATACTTGATGAGGCATAAGTTTGATTTTGAGCCCTGGTAGAAAATCGGAAAGAGAATTAAGCCCCAGTTTCTGAAGACCCTTGTCGACATCGGTATCGGCATGGAAATCTTTGAGATTGTCACTGAAAAAGGCAGTGAGACTAGATGGATGATAGGAGCGAGTCAGTTCTAAATTAACGGCTGGTGAAGGCGCCCTTACCTTTCAGCAACGTTATGAGTATAACTCTGCATTATAAGTCTGGGATCATGGAGACCATCGTCATCAGACATGTCATCATCAGAGTAGCTGGTATAAGAACGACCAACGCCCAAGATGCCGGCTAACGAATCAATGATTTTGGTACGTTCTGGGATGCTGGCCATAACTGGTCCTACGTGGGCCAACTGGGAGCCAGATGAAGCCGCATTAGGCTCTCGACAATGAAGAATACTCGAGTCTTTGGCGAAAGCTCCGAAGTCGCAGGCGTGGGACGCATCGCCGCATCCGCAAGGGAGTTTGAAAAGTTGCCCAGTCGTGTTCGTTGTAATCCGAGTCATCATTATAAGTCGACCCTTTTCAATGATTAAACGAAGACTAGGAAATATAAGGGTGATGTCAATAGGAGGGCCGATGTAGGCTCTGACAGTGTTAGGATTGCAAAGAGCATCTTTTAAAAATTTCATCCGCTGAAGGATGATTCGGAACTTGTGCTTTTCATTTTGGAAACTGTCTACACTCAGTGAACATCGAGAGATCATTTGAGGGAGTACTTACGCAGCTAAGGCCTTGAGAAGATGTTGCAACTCTGCGGCGTATCTTTGTTCTTTGTCTTCAGTAGGGATAAAATCTACCCGATGAATTAGACGGATATAACACTTCAACATAACATCCAGCAGCTCACCAATACCCAAACCATTTCGTCCTTGCTTTAATTCATTCAAAAGTAAAGAGTAAAATTCGCGCAGAGGCACGCCAGTAGTAACAGAAGATTTTGCAGCGGCTGAAGCAGACGCAGAGACACCTACGTTAAGAACAGAGGAGGAAGTGGCTGCGACGGCGATTGGCTCTCGTTTGGCTGAGAACTTTTTATAAAACGCCTTGTCCTGCTCTTTGATACTTGGAAGAGAGATATCATCGTCGTCGTAATTATCGGCAGTACCAGATACAGTACGTTGGCGGACAGGTTCACGTTTGGGAATGGTGCCTTTGGCATTTTGGCGTAAAGGGGCTAAGGGTGTCCGATCAGACGCGAATGATTCTGTTGTGGGTATGGTGGATGATCCACCATTGGCAATGTGTCCACCGTTTTTAGAGTCTCCCACCCTGTTTATTGGCACGATATCTGAGCTGGAAGAGTGTCTGGCCGTCAGAGCCCTGGAGCCACTTGTAGAACTCGCGTGCCGATGGGTGTCTGACGAGGACATCCTTTTACTAGCAGGCGTGGGGGTAGCCTTGACATGAGGGGCAATATTGCGATTGAGAGCCGCAGAGGTCATCCCGGAAGGAGTGGTGACGACTTGAGGGGATGATATAGGGGAGGAAGAATGCACGGATATTGTGGCAGGGGAGGGCGCCAACGCATCGAGGATGGAAGGACGCGATGTCTTTTTGGACATGCTGCTGGACGAGCTAGCGCTGGGCATAGTGTAAGACTGGTTTGTCCTACTGGAAGAAGCAGGCGTAGAGAGGGGATTGAGGGTCGAAGAAGTCCTGCTGGATGATGCGTGCGAGGAAGACAAGGGGAGAGAGGAGGAAGAAGACTGAATAGGGATGCCCTATATACAAGAATACCGCCACCGATGCATCCAAGTGAGGAAGGACGAGCGAGTCAATTTGGATCAGCAGACTGATGGCAACTGAGACATCTTGACGTACCATTTTCTTGCATCGCTCGTTCCGTCCCTTGATATGCTCGTTCTCTTTGCAGTGCTCCTATGATTCCGTCAGCTCGTGCCTGCACTAGTCCACTAGCTCGGCAAACGTGATGCACCCACCTGATAGTTCCAGAATGACCCGAAACCTTCCTGGCGCCCGCCGTCGCCTCGGAATGGGTCCGCACTGAGAATGATCTCCTTCCAGCATTGGTCCTCCAGACCTATGACATCCATCAGCGCCTCTTCCCTCAAATGCGAGGCTCCGGGAGATAGAGGTATAGCAAAAGATAGCGTTGGTACGTACAGACAATCAGTCCGAAACCATTCCCACCCTTGGTGCTGGTCGGATTCTGGGGTTCGGCTAGTTCGGCAATGAAGTTGGTATCATTGGGGCACTTTCGGAGATGTTTCTCCAGTAGATCAATATAGAAAGGAGGTACAGGCTGCAGGGACAGGAAGCAAACACATTAGCAATGGGAACAGGCTGGAGGGCTAGCAGATGAGTCGATCACTGATCACATTACAACTTGAACATGACCGCGAAGACGCGTCGGGCTAGTACTAAGACGCGCCGAGCTACTACAGAAATACGACCACTCACAGTCGTGGGGTCCCCTTCCAGTTCTAACGTTTTGCGTGCCAGCTTGTTAAGAGCCGCGGCTGTAAGCTTCATGTCGTAGGATGTTGTATATTATCTTGGTTTTGACAGATATATAGGTACAAGATCATATGCCGAGCGGGGAACGTCACCTCGCTGCTCCGACAACTGCGCCCGAGATATAGGTAGCAAAAAACTGTGCGGGCACAAGCACAACGCGGATAGAGCTGAAGGGATCAGGCAGGGGAGTAAACAAGTTACTACAAAGTAGCTTCAATTAGCAATATGAAGAATGCAAGAAGGTAGTAATGCAAGAAAAGTGAGGGAGGTCCGTGACTCTCTGAGCAGACGCGTCTTCTAATTTGATTATTTACTTGGTTAGTTGATTGCGCGCGAGTGGAGGCCCAATTTTCAGATATTGCCACGAGTTTTTCAAAACTTCCGCCTTGATTAATAGAGTTGGCCGTGAATTGGAAATCTAATTCTATTCCTGAAATTCGAGTTGCTAATTTCTGACTGGACAATTGTGGTGGAGATTAACTTCATAGTTTTACGCGCGAGGCGTTCGCAAAGTGCCTCATCATTTTTTATGCGTTCTAACGCTCCTACGTACAGCGGTTGGACTACAAAGCCTGTTGCCTGCGATATCTTCAGTTCTTCAGTAGAGTGAACTTTCTCCATTAAGATGTCAACAAGTCTCGTAACTGGCTTCACTACGTCTCTTGTTACAAACCTTGGCTCAACTCCAAACAAGGTGGTGCTTGCCTACTCGAAGGGCCTGTACCATTAGAAGTTGATATATATATAGATGAGCGGATGAGAGAAGAGACATTTTGCGATAGAATCTGATTGGAAATGCTAATGTGACATGCAAATGTATTGAAGATACTACAATGATGCTACTAATCCTCCTCTTCACTTTCGTCCTCGTCGTCACTTCCGCTTTCTTCTTCAGCTTGCAGATCTAGTAGATCATTGTCCGAGCCGGAATCAAGGGGATCATCATCTGATTCTTCATCCTCCTCCTCGTCCTCTTCGCTTTCGTCGCTCTCACTCAATCCACCCATATCAATGTCCTCAATTTCACCTCCATCTTCGCCAACTTCGATGAAATCCTCATCTTCATCTTCGCTTTCACCCTCGACATATATCTCACCTTCGCCGCCCTTCTGTCCACCGTTCTTGGCATTCTCCAGAGCCTGCTCAGCAGCGATGCGACGCATGGTAATCTGGGCAAGAGCAAGATCTAAACGGCCAGAAAGGCTTTGCAAAGGCTGGTTGAGCTCCAGTCGATTTTGAAGCAGCTGAGACAAAGAAGCAAGATGGACAGGTAAAGAAGGTATAGTCATGAGGATGGAGCCGCGTTCGACAAGCACTCCCTTTACCCATTCAACAGTGCCGCGACCTTGCTGTTCGTTCTGCGCAGCACCACGGCCTCCACCACGTTTGTTGGCGCCCTTGCCTTGGCCCAGTCGCTCCACACAAGCTTTCAGAAGAGGAAGAGCCAATTGAGGAGGCATTTTTCTGATAGTGTTGCGAATAAGAACTGGGTTGCGGTGGGACAGACACAGTGTTAGAAGAGCTGGGTCCGATGTATGGAGAGCTTGGACGAGAACACGAGTGAGGGAAGCTGCATTCACAGGACCGTCGAGGGTAACGCCGGCTGAAGTGGCTGCGCGTTTGTTTCCGCTGTCGGCTTCTTGAGAAGCTGGTGCAAGCATGCGTTCGCCGAGCGAAAGTTCCGCCATATTAACATCAGAAGGCAACTGAGAGACAGGGGCCTCGTCGATATCGTCGGGAGCAGCTTCATTCACCGTATTGGGCGCGACAAAACGTTGCACAGGAACACTCTGCAAGGAAGATCAGCAACCGGTTCACACAAGAAGTGACATCGTACTGACCTCTGACGCTGATGAGCCTCCAACTAATTCTTGAGCCTCGACTTTAACAACCGTAACGGGTCTCAAACCGCCCTCCGGAAGCTCGAAGATTGCACGCGACCATTTGACACGACCTCCTCCTGTCAATCTTCCACAAAGCAATGCACCCGATGCTCCATCATCTACAGGGGCAAAAGCAACGCGACACAATCTGGCTGTACGTTCTTCCTTCCCTTCAACAATCTTTACAGTGCTCGGCTTCGCATCTGACTGGGGGCGGGAAAGATCAAGCTCAGACGGAAGGCGGAAAAGAGAAATCTCTCCAGACTCGTGCAATACGGCGAGAAGATCTGGATCAGCCGAAA
>NC_006684.1:327500-330000 GCF_000091045.1 Cryptococcus deneoformans JEC21
CGTACGAAAAGAAGGGACGAAGAGAAGGTGAACAAAGAATTAGAGCTTGAAATGCTGACTAAGCAATGAGCACTTCAGTGTACGGCGCGGCTGGGGCCGCTGGGGACCACCAGCTGGGTTCTTCTCGCTCAAAAATGCTACAGAGATTTTGTCACAAGAGCGCCGTTGTTGAGCATGCGTAAGATTCCAAAATGACATGATCATAAAATAGCAGAAGCGAGGAAAATGCATATCACAACAGTCATACGTCCTCAAGCATAGCCATTATTCCTCTCCACTATCTCCCAATGCGAAGTGGTCTTCTTGCAGCCCCTTGGATTTTTCGGGGCCCTTTCCCTTGTCTTTGACATTCAGCATCTCTGTTAATCGCGCAAGCATTTCCCCTTGCTTATCTATCGTTTGTCTAAGTGCGTCTATTTGTTCAAAGAGAACCTATCTCAACTGTTAATGCTTGATGACTCTTGTTGCGAGAATCATTACTTACTAATTGGTTCTTGGCCAGTTTAGTGTTGGTGAGATCTCTCTCCCTCTTCGTCTCTCCCGTCCCATCTATTCCACCTTGCCACATCCGCGGAGCATTGCCAAATGCCGCTCTCTGATCCACTGTCCCTGAAGCAGGAAATGGGGAGGCTGACCGAGGTCTGGACAAGGAAGGGCCGTTGGGAGTGGCAGTCTGGGTATTTTGCGATGATACAGGGAGGAGTGGGATGTTGTCTGTTGATGCCTGAGCGGTTCTGGTTTGTTCAATGGATTCGCGTGGAGTGGGCATACGGGAAGAGACCTGAATTGAGAGCTGTTAGATTGCCATTAAATCACTTGATAATTTGACGACGTACATTTTTCGGCAACTGCCTGGTCATGGCGTCAAACACTATGGCAAAATTTCGGCCCAGGACGAAACTTGGCAAGGCGATGAGAAGTAACCCAAACATGAGTAAAGGTATTGTCAAAAGCTTCCCCAAAAAGCTTTTTGGCACGACTTCACCATATCCCACCGTGCTCATGGTGACGAGGGAAAACCATGCCGTTCTGGGAATGGAATCGAAAGCAGAGGGGTCGCCGTCGGAATCAATGAATGCGGATAGTGAGGGATCCCATGTACCGCGCTCGGCAAAGTATATGAGGGTTGAAAAGAGCACAAGCACGAGGATGATGAAAAATGTCAAGGCCCAAAGCGCATCTCTCGAGCGCCTCACAGCAACATACATGACCTCAATAGTCAGAAGCATCTGATTTTGATACTTGAACGCCCGAAAGACTCGTAAAAGCCTAAACGTCCTTAGGATTGAAAACCGGAAAAGGATGGTGGTGTCCTCGTTTTGCGCGACCTCGATATAGTAAGGCAATATAGCGACGAGGTCAAGAAGGCCAAAGAAAGATGTTGCCCATGAGTAATACTGCGCCCAGGAACCTGAATGTGCTAATGATCGAGCAAGGTATTCAATGGTGAAAAGAACGACAATAGTGGTGTCAAGACCGAAAAGGGCCTTGATGATAATGGGTTCCATATGGAACGCAGGCATGGTGGATAGAGTTGTAAGTATCGCGCTATACATGCCGGATTAGGGTTATTAAGGTATGCCACTGCGAAAATATGAACTTGCCTGAATATAATAGCCCCGGTGACGATAATATGAACGAAAAATGCCTCTCGACCACTTGCTGGTTCTTCCATCAAAAGATATAGTTTTCGCTTCCACCTAGTCCGCATACCAGAGGCCACCGCAAAATGGTCCTCGCCCTCATCGTTGAAACCCAGTATGTGACCGAAGTCAGGCAAGTCAACCTCTTCTGAATCATCGTACGGATCCTCACTGAGGAAAGTAGCTCGGTGAAGTCTTGGCTCCTCAGACTGATCAGTATTTGATTGTGGGCGAGTGCGGCCATGTCTTTGGCGTGTAGCGGGAAAAGCGCCGGAGGGCGCTGAGAAGAGAAGATTTGCGGCGGAGGTTGTCGGGTGTAGAGTGAGGGTGCGTGACTTTGTCCAGGTAGAGGCTCTTCTCCGCTGTGGCCGTGGCAGTCTGGAGGGCCCTGCCTCTGGAGACGACGGGAATGCTGGCAGCTCATACTGCTCTGCGTGATTTGTGGGCATTCTCGGGGTGGCCGGATCTGGGCTGGCACATGCACAGCTGCAGTGTTTGCGGATGGCTTGTCTATATTTAGTTACTCTGGTCGCATGAACCGAGGGCGGATCAAATCATGGACATCCTTCCTGTTCTGGGCCAGTGCCTGAGTAATTAGGAAGGGCAGCTCAGTATTTACCATCGGGACGGGAACAAAATCCCAAACTGGGATAAATGAAGCCATCTATCTGGGCCCCCATTTAAAAAGTCGTTTCTCGAGAACGCTTATTGTCCGCCGCCAAATCCATAACAATCAAATCCACAACATTCACTAATCACCACAAGCAAAAATGCCGCCAAAAAACAAGGTAAAGAAGGGCGGGAAGAAGAACCTCGATGATGACGAGTTCTGGTGCGTTCAACTCTGCTGCAATGTC
>NC_006684.1:335000-397500 GCF_000091045.1 Cryptococcus deneoformans JEC21
GAAAGAGGGACTGGCCTTACTTTTCAAGGACCTGCTTGAAATCTACACGCACATGATTCTCATACAAGATTGCCTTGAGTGTACCTATGCTCAGTGATGATAGGTAGGAATCTGGCAAAGCCACGAGTGAGAGAATGGATGGAACAGGTGGTGGAGGGGTAGGCGCTGCAGCAGGACGAGGCGAGGGGCGCGCTTGCGCGGACGTTGGTCCATAATTTGTTTGCGGTCTAGGTTGAGTTTGCGGCTGTGGTCGGGGAGGGGTACGTCGATAGTTGTTGGATGGCGGTGGTGGCGGCGGTCGGTAATGGGCATGAGGCGATGGACGCTGATAAGATGAAGCGTACGTTTGTGGGCCGGAGGATGATGGGCGATTGTTGTTGGTAATTGGCCTAGTCTGAGTATTGTTGGGAGGAGAAGAGGAGGATTGAGTATTTCCTTTGGGGACCGAACGACGTCTATAGTAACTCTTAAAGGCGATGTTCAGTTGGCTCTAGACGAGAATGGGCATTGCACATACCTCCGCTTCAGGGGAGAGGCATCCCGTAGAAGGGCTTCTGGCTTTGAGGACTGTCTGGACAATATCCTCTTTCTCCTTGGCACCGATACAAGGAATGTTGTATGCGGCAAGGTAATCTTTGAGCCGCTTTATGGGCAAGGATCTCAGGATGGTCACGGGCGCCGCAGTCACTTTGATGATAGCTCTAATCAGCCACGTATTCTACCACCATCAGAGCCTTAAAACCCACCTTGAAGCATACCCAAGCATGGCAGACAGACACTCTCGGCTTCGTATCCCGAGCCCGAACTTTCACGCTTATCGTCGAGTCCGAGCCCTGCTTTGAGCTCTGACAACGGTTTGGGATTGAGAGCTGCTTGGCCTGGCCGACGGGGCATAAGTGCCTGACCGTCGGAGAGGCATGATGAACAGTATTCGTAGCCACAATGGCCACAGATGTGCTTGCGTCGCCAGAAAGGGTTAAAGTCTTTACCGCATTGTCTACAGTCTACAAGGTGATTAGTAATTAGTCTTGGCTGCATCATAGCCGCGATATCGATGCCTACTTGACGACTCGGTTACCGGTGGCAGGCCCGACACTATCAAGAGACGTCAGACGATACCCTGCATGATTTCAGAATGACAACGCTGTCCGTACGTATTGGGAGTCCTCTTGGTGGTAGCTGTGCTGGTCGTTGAGATTCCATTAAACGAGCTGGCCAGACCACTGTAACGTGATATGGCGTGGTAGTCGGCTGGGGGATCGGTGGTTATGGGCCGGTGTGGACGGCGCACAGGGAGTGTGGAGAGTTGACTGGATATAGAAGATAAAGAGATGCGATGGAAAGAGGTGGATGTTTTTGTATGTATAAGCCGGCGGGCGACCTCCACCGGGCACCAGACCATGTCGTTGTATGATCCATGACTTTGGCTTCGCACGACTTTGTATGTCAATCTCGGCCGTATCCATACCGCATACAGCCATGGCACTTGGCTCGTCCACACACGGCCCCAGTCTCTACGACAAGGTAAGCACACCTGCACACTGCAACAGCAGACACTGACATCCACAAACAGCCACGCATTAGACACATTACTGGGCATGTATAATCCAACCATCCTCCGCCCAACACTAACACCCATATAGCATCCGCATCCACCAACTCACACTCCCGGAGTCCCTGTCCTATGCTTCCAGGTTTGTACCGGAACAGGTCCCCGAAGGCTTCACTCTGGGGGAATCAAGTAGGACGGTCGCTTCGCCTGAACCTGCGAGCACAAGACCCGAACCTCAGCGGTCACGTCAGAGCTCAGTCGGTCCCAAGACCATCTCCAGAGATCGCAGGTCCTCAGGCAGTAGCTCTTTCCGTGGCAGATCAGACTCCCTTGCGTCCAGCAAAACTATCCAACCTCCATCGCCTAGGGTAGCGTCGGTGCCTCGCGCCCGTGGAACCAGACATCGAGCGCCTACTTTGGCCGGAGAAGCGTTGGGCTTGGGAAAGGATTTGGAAGGTGACCATGACCTGTCCCCTCATCTCCATGGCTCTCTTAGCGAGCAGATAGAGTTGACACGGAAAGAGAAAAGGAGACTTGCAAGGTGTTTTGTGGTGTTTCGGTTACCTCCAACTGCGTCTGATACAAAGTCGTCAGAATGCCGCCCGACCCAAATTAGTGCATCTCCGGATCCTAAAAAAGCTAGCAGCGATGAAAGCCTCCATCAGTCCAAGCTGAGAGAACCAGGGAAATGGCCGATACCTGTATCTGCATCGTCATCCGCCTTATCAAAGTCATCCCCGTCATCTCCCACAAGCGTGACACCCACTGCTTCTCTCCCCGGATCCAGCTCCAAACCTCGGATTCGCACGCCGTCCCTAACTTCTCACAGTCCGTCCAAAAGGCCATCGCCACCGTTGGCTTCTCCTAGATCTTCGGGACTCGCCTCACTCTCCCCGAGAAGCTCCTCTCTGCGGGGTGAATCTACTTCCAGTGCATCACGCTCGTCCACGTCAATCTACCGTCCTACAAAAAAAGGCACTATAGGTTCCGATGTAGCCACTTTGCCCCCTCCAAGACCTGCATTCACACCTATGATTGTTCCATTTTTCATATCACCTATACATTCACCCTCAATATTCCCCCGCTTTTGCGATTTGGACCCGCAGTCCGACTTTGCGCCATGGTTGACATATACTGATTTGGCAAGTACACTAATGGAGATTCAAGTTTGGGTCGAAACTCCTGATATGGACGATGACCAAAACGCAGGACCAAGAAAGTGGAAGCTTTTAGAAGGTGTAGGGGGTGTAGTCCAGTTGGATCGCTTGACTAGGAAAACTGGCCAAGGCTCTCCGAATAGCTTAGAGTTGACTTTTAGTTTCGACCCTCAAGGCGTCTACTGTATCGCATCGAGCGAATCTAGTCAGGAGACCACAAGTGTACTTGCTGAAGATCAGAAATGGAAAGACTCGAAATTGAAGAAAGGAGTTGGTGTGGGGAGCCTTCATCAGTAGGTTGCCATCTTTCTACATTTTTCATTGCCTGACCCCATTTTTTTCAGACTAGTCAACATGCATGCAGTTATTACAGATACTCAAAGGGACATAGCTCAAGTCCAGAGCAACGTGAATAAGCTTCTGGACGAGGATGTGGACCATCGGGCTTTGGTGAATCTGCAACTCCCAACTATTTCATCTTGACAATACTAATTCCGAGGGGTAGAAACGTGAGCTATCAGAACGAGAAAACAGGATAGCTTGGATAAAAAGTAAAGTCGAAGAGGTGCAAAAACGTATCAAAGACAGTGAGTTGTCCCAGTCTTAACGTCGCTGGAACAAGCCTGATGCCGAATTTGCAGCTCGTGCGCGTATCACTATGAAATCGGAAGAATTACAAATGAGGCGGGACGGTCTGGCTAATGCAAATGAAGTGGGCAATGCGCTTCGGATACAAGCTAGTGAGCTTGGAGATAAAATCGACTCTTTGAGGTGAGTGATTTTTCACAGACAATACAATGTGTATAATTGACGGCAAACAAATCAGATCTGAGCGTGATTCGCTTCTTCCCAAAATCCATCGCATCCGAGCATCTCACATCCAAATACTCGACAATTTGTTCCCCATTCAGCCATCAGACCCATCTATCCTTCTGTATACAATTCTTGGAGTTCCCCTTCCAATCCCATCATCCGCCAAAGATCCTGCACCCCCCATTTCTTTACCCGCCCACAAGGTGGATGAACGAACAACAGCGGCGGCTTTGGGATATGCAGCGATGGTGGTACAGATTCTGGGAAATTTGAGGGGTCAAGCTGGAACGTTACCATATCCCATCACTTGCGCAGGGAGCAAGAGTGCAGTAAAGGATGTGGTTAGTGTGATGCAAGGACCGAGATCGTAAGTGTGATTTATGTCTCTTATTCTAAAACTTCATATCTGATTATCCAAATCCAGTTTCCCACTATACGCTAAAGGTGTAGAAAGGTACCGATACGAATACGGCGTTTTCCTGTTGAACAAGAACATCGAAGTGGCGAGTCCGGACACATTTAACTCATGCTCAATACTAACTTGCGCTTTTAGCTCATGCAAGATGCCAACATTCGTCTATTGGATTTGCGTCAAACCCTTCCAAACCTCAAAAATCTTCTCCTGATGCTCTCTTCTCCCGTATATACACCGACACCCAGACACCAAACGTCATTTACTGGTTCAGGTATATCTACATACGGTAGCTTAAGAAAGTCTTCGGGTGCTTGGCTTCATCAGCGAAATAATAGTGTGGGGCTGTCCTCCCCATCCAGCTCTGTTGGTAAAGATAGCCCATTGAGCATCTCGACTCGGGGCGCTACCGGAGTTGTCGCAGCGCCTAGTACCCCAAACAAAAGAGGAAGAAGCGTGAGGAGATCCATGTTGTCTCAAAATCGAATGGAGAGGGAGGTTGATTTGGGTAGTACGGGCAGTGATGAGTCGGAACTGTATGAAAAAGAAGGAGACAGTGAAGCGCCGGCTGGACAGAAAATTATAGTATAACAGTAATGAGTTGTTGCATTTACTTTGACGATTTCTTCTGATCATTTTCCCCCTTCTCCTGTTAGAGGTCATCTTTCTGCTAGATCCTTGATGATCCCGTGAAAGCGTAAGGATCACGCATCTGATCCGGTGATCCGTAGGGGTCGCTCATCGTCTCCCCTTCAGCTTGAAGACCACCATCCATCCTTCGGCCTTGAGACCAGTCAACCCTATTTGGGAAATTTCCGAGTCTAGCTCGAGCCAGTTCCTCCCTTACATTGGAATTCACCTGCTTCCCTTGCTGCTGTGGAGGTCTCCAACGTCCAGGCAACTGATCTGTCGGATTAGGGGTACCAAACGAATTTGATTCGGAAGAAGGAAGAGTGGCTGGAGAATCGCCTGTACTGAAAGAGTCGAATGTGACGTCGGCAGACCCAGGAGTTGCTGGATCTTGGAGCTCTCCGTTGGCCGCGGCTTGGGACCGTGCCTTGGCGCGAATTTGGAGGATGTGGGAAAGGAGGAGAGCTCGAGAGGTAGAGTAGGAGATGAACGACGACGATACTACATGGACGTGAGATGGGGTTTACCATGTCGCTGTGATCAGTACACTTACTAAGGAAAGTGAGGGCAAGGCCATTACGGGTAGGAGGTGTAGGCTTGAATCTCTTCACAAGGTAGGCTACAGGCAATGAGCTTTGCGTTCGAATCTTGTGTTGTCAATTCTTCCGTGACGTACTCAAGACACCACCACCGACTAACCCCGTGAGCATACCTCGATGAGTTGTTTGCCGATTGAGATTACGATAGTCTTCGAGGGTCATGACGGAAGACGCGGGACCCAAGTCTATGGTTTCAGTCTCGCCTGACCTTGGGTTGAAGAGAACGAGTTTAGGCTGGGGTGAGCGAGGCGCATAGGATCGATCATTGGGATCCCTGGGCTGTGTGGTGGAGGCAAAAGAGCCTTATGGTGGTGTGAGTGGTACGCTGGAAAGGGAACCTTGTGGCTTACCATCGTCTATAGGGGTCGCTGAGATGTCTGCTTCTGCGAGCGGCATGGCGGATATATGAGTATAGGGAGATGTAAAATAATTATGCTCTGCAACGAACGAGAGATACCGGACATTGCTCAATAGAAGAGCCACAGCATCGACGTCATCATATCATTTCGGACATCATCCCAACTCCGCCAACCAAACCTCCACACTCTACAAGTATTAATAGCGCTCCTTAGGATACCACATCTCATCGCTCGCACCCATAGCCAGACATTATGCCGGCCCACACTCCCATCCCAGACATCCCCGGAGAACTGCTCACTGATCCCACACTCCAGTACTTTCTCGCAGAGCGCGTTTCCAACCTCTGTGGAATAGGAGGCGGCAAATTCCCAGGCTCACAGCCAGTCAGCTTTTCGTCCTCCTCGTTAGAACTCCTGGAAAATGAAGATTTCTGGGTATGCGAGAAGAGTGACGGTGTTAGGGTTTTGATTTTCATTGTCGTCAACCAATCGACTGAGCAGCAAGAAGTTTGGTTGGTGAGTTACTCTGTTACTGACATCGTTGTGGCGTGCCGACTAAAGGGTTACAGATCGATCGGAAACAAAGGTTCTTCAAAGTCCAAGGATTATATTTTGCTCACTGGGAGAACCGTTCGGCCTTTCTTGGCGAAACTTTATTGGATGGCGAGCTTGTCATCGATATTGACCCCATTTCCGGTGCAGTGCGTCTTGATACTTTGCAAAACATGGCTTTGCATTCTAACGTCCATTCACAGCAAACCCTAATGTATTACGCTTTTGATTGCATGGTATTACACGGTGAAAATATCATGGAGAAGCCACTTCTAAAGAGATATGCTGTAAGTAGTTTGAGTTCTTTGGGCAAAATGACTTCGCATTAATACCGTATTGCAGAGGCTTCGAGATTGGGTTGTCAGACCATTTGAAAAGGCGCTGTCTGCGAATCCCGATATGAGGCGGACAATCCCTTTCATGTGGGTAACTTCTTCCCCTACCGGGCCAAGGCCTAACGTTATTTGTTTGCAAGGGTGGTCGCCAAAAGAGAAGAGTTGTCTTATCACCTCCGCTTCGTTATGGAGGAGCACATACCCAAGCTGAAGCATGGTCATGATGGTTTGATCTTTACATGTGTCCACACCCCGTACGTTGCGGGGACTGACGAAAACATGTGAGCCTTTTCCAGCTTAAACAGAAAATGGCACTGAAGCCGCTTGATATCAGTCTTAAATGGAAACCACCTTCGGAGAACTCGATCGATTTCAAGGTCGAACTGCGTTTCCCTCCTCTACCAGATTCCGACGAGCCGGACTACAGCGCCAAGCCCGAATTCCTTCTTAACACCTGGCTGGGAGGCGACAGATATGAGTTTTTCGACTTTATGGCCATGACTGATGAGGAATGGCAAAGGTAGATCAGATCGTACTTCTTCAAAGTCTGTGGGGAAAAACTGACGAGCATGTAATAAAGATTTAAGGAATCCGAAGAGCAATTGGATGAGCGGATAGTAGAGGTCTGCTGGGACAGTCAGATACAAGCGTGGAAAATGCTGCGAATGCGGGACGACAAGCCGCACGGGAACCACAAATCCATCGTGGACAAGATCCTCGTCAGCATCAATGACGGTGTAGAAATTGAAGAAGTGAGCTGTCCCGATATCACTTGACAAAGATCTTGCTGATGATATGTCCGCATTAGCTGTATGCCCGCGCGGACACCATTAAAGCTGCCTGGAAGGAGCGAGGAAAGCAGCGTAGTCAGCAGCAACCTCCGCAAACTCAAAGACCTCCGCCACCAGCTTATGGACAAGACCTGCATACGCCTGGCCATGGATATGCTCATACTGGCTATAACCCAGACTACAGCCATCCTCCACCTCAACAAGGTGTCATGTCTGGTTTGAGGCGTTAGCCGCAGAAATGCAGTCAGAACCCTCATCGCATCGTCTGCTGGCTCTTGGGTCACACCATAAAATGAATTGTTGTAACAAACGCCGTCCCGTCTCTTCTCGCTTGTCTTGAAATGTTACGATGCATAGATTCCTGCATGAAGCATCGACTCTACAAATCACATAGACGATGGATGCCACAAATGATAATGCCGGATAACGCCGTTGTGATGTCTGCAGTTCAGTCCAGTTCAGGCGCGTCTTCGAGCCATTATTCGAGCGGCGTTACGCAAACCACAGCTACTTTCTTCCTACTCTTCAATCCCTTCCTTCCTTACCTGCTCCCTGATATCTCGCCCGCAGAGGAGGAAGCGGCAACTAGGAAGTCTTGGTATTCACAGCAACACTTAGCTACCATGTTCGGCAGCACTTCGGCATGGGGTCAAAATAACCAAAACCAACAACAGCAGCAAGGCGGAGGGCTCTTTGGCGGTGGAGGAGGAGGAACTTTCGGCCAGCAGAATACTGGGGGTGCGTATGAGCGGGAGCCTCATGGTTGCTTGGTTGCCAAGAGCTGTGCTCAAGTCCTGATAGTGGACGAAACATTGGCCGAGTGTTGTCCTTACAGCCGGTCAATGATGGAGTTCTCCATCAGGACTCGAGGGGTTTTACAGCAGCTTACTGACATAGTATCGTAGGGTTCGGCCAAAGTGGCACCGCTACCGGATTCGGACAGCCTACACAAAATACCGGCGGCGTTTTTGGCGGCGGAGCTACGACCAACACTGGATTTGGTGAGCTTGGAAGTTTAAGCGATTTCAGTGGCTAGACACTCATCAGTGAGCAGGTGGATTTGGAGCCAGTAACCAACAACAGCAACCACAACAATCCAATGCGTTTGGAGCTGCGAGGCCGGCGTTTGGTGCCTCAGGATCAACCTTTGGTCAAAACACCAGTGAGTCAACAATGCAAATGTGATACCTCAAATCCTGAACTTTTTTATAGCTGGAGGTGGTCTGTTTGGAAGCTCAAACACAGCCAACACTGGATTCGGGTCCAATACTTCCAACACATCTGGCGGGGGTCTTTTTGGTGCTAAACCTGCGACTTCTACGTTTGGATCGGGTGCAACTTCAAACCTCTTTGGCGCTAAGCCTTCCACTGGCTTTGGTGCTTCCTCCAACACTCAGGAAGTCCTCAAGGGTCCTGCTGAACTCCAAACCTACCGAACCGATGTCCCCCCTCCTCCACCTCCCTCGACCGGTACTGCCAATCCAATTTATTACCCTACTTGGCAAGCAGATCCTTCCACCAATACGGCTCTCGGTAAGGAGGGGCCGCCCCATCTTTTCCACTCTATCACTGCTATGCTTCCTTATCGAGGCTGCAGTTGGGAAGAATTGAGAGCGTTGGATTACCAGCAAGGAAGAAAGGAGGCCACACCCCAGCAGCAGAATGCCTTTGGAGCCTCGTCCGCCGGAGGCTTCGGTCAGCCTGCAAGCACTGGATTCGGTCAGCAACCCGCTACTACTGGATTTGGCGCCAAACCAGCTGGCGCTGGTCTCTTTGGGTCATCCTCCCCTGCTACTGGCTTTGGTTCGACGACGTCAAATACCAGCACTGGGTTCGGCGCTTCCAACACTAACACGGGTGGCGGGTTGTTCGGCCAATCCCAGCCTCAACAAGGTTCTTCATTGTTTGGTCAGACCAATACCAACACTGGTGGCGGGCTTTTCGGCCAGACGCAGCCTCAGCAAAGCACTGGTGGCGGTCTCTTTGGCAGCAGCAACACCAGCACTACCAACCCTTTCGGTGGTGCTCAAACCACACAACAGCCTCAGGCCACAAGCACCTTTGGAGGGTTCGGCCAAAGTAAGCCTGCTTTCGGAAGTACAGGTACTACAGGTTTTGGGACAGGCAGTACCGGAACGAGCACATTTGGTCAAACAGGGACCGGCACAACTGGTTTCGGCGGCTTCGGTCAAACGCAACCGCAACAACAACAACAGCAACAGCAACAACCTACGACGGGCGGCGGATTATTCGGTGGTGGCGGATTTGGCAAGTAGTCGTAAAGATTTTCGCAGGACAGTAACTGACCTGATGACTTAGGTGCCACTAATACTCAGCAGCAAGCTCCCGGTACAGGACTTTTCGGCCAGACTGCTCAACAGCAACAGCCTGCTGCGACTGGGTTTGGGGCCGCGAAGCCCGGTGGATTGTTTGGAAGCACGACTACCCCTGCTTCCACGAATACAGGATTTGGCGGTACGTTGCTTACCTTGATTTCACTGAATTACGTCTCATTTATCCTATTTCAGGTTTTGGGCAGACCAGCAATACCAGTCAACCCGCCGGCACCGGTTTGTTTGGAAGCACTAATACAAACACCAACACCACTGGAGGTGGATTATTCGGCCAAACCCAGCCCCAACAAACGACCCAACAACCAGCAACCGGTGGGGGTCTGTTTGGAAGCACGAATGCTGCCCCTGCAACTGGCGGTGGTTTGTTTGGTGCGAAGCCTGCTACGACTACAGCTCCTAGTACAGGCCTTTTCGGCCAAACGCAACCAACTCAACAACCTGCCCAGACGGGAGGTGGATTATTTGGCAACACCGCTTCAACGACTGGCGGCGGTCTCTTTGGCAGTACCACAAACAACTCCCTTGGTCAATTAGGCCAACAAAACCAACAGAGCGGTGGCGGATTATTTGGCGCGAAGCCAGCCACAGGCGGTGGTCTGTTTGGTGGAGCGAGCGCGACCGGTACTGGTACTGGTCTCTTTGGTCAACAACCCCAGCAGCAGCAACAGCAACAGCCGCAAACTGGTACCACAGGTGGACTGTTCGGCAACCTCGGTCAATCACAGCCCGCCTCAACGGGCTTGTTCGGCAGCACGACGACTCAGCCGGCTCAGCAAAGCACCTTTGGCGGTGGTGGTCTTTTTAGCGGACTGGGACAGTCTGCTATGCAGCAACCCCAACAGCAACAGCAACAACTGCAACCTAGTCTCACGGCGTCCATCGACCAAAACCCATACGGAAACAACCCCCTCTTTGCGTACAGTGGTCAAAAGCTTGAAATTGGCTCGCAGTCCAAGAAGCCGGCGCTCCCCCCTCTTACTGCATCATCTTACCGTCTCACCCCCTCGACCAACAAGTCTAAGATCAACAAACTTCGTGGCTTCGCGTCTCCCCTCAATGTGTCTCAGAGCCCTGGCCGATCCGGTAGCCCTCTTTCTGTCAGCTCCCCTGGTCGTTCGAGCATGTTCAACTCTCCCGCTGCTCCCGACAGGTATAAGGGTCTGAGTGACACCGCCCTGACCCCCAATGCCTTTGTGCCGCGTCCAAACATTAAGAAACTCTCGGTGACACCGAATATTGGCAGCTCCATTGGCGGTAATGACCAGCTGGAGTCTGTCCTTGGCAAATCAGCTCTCAAGGCCTCCACGAGCTCCCTCAAGGGTAGTACTTCTACCCTTCAGACACCTGGTACTCCTCTTGTATTCCATCCTCCTGTAAATGGTACACCTTCCCGTCCTGAGATCGCCGAATCTTCAGTCACCCGATCAACCTCAGCCATCGCATCACCCCGAGTTGCTGGGTCTGAGCGTGCGCCCAAGAAAGGCGATTATTGGTGTAGACCAAAGTTGGAAAAGCTCGAACAAATGAGCAAAGAAGATCTCTCCCAGCTGAGTGGTTTCACTGCAGGTCGACGTGGTTTCGGTGAAGTTTCATTCCTTGAACCTGTTGATTTGACACTTGCCCCCTTGGAAGATATTCTTGGCTCTATAATAGTCGTTGACCAATCTGAGCTCTCTGTCTACCCCGACGACTATTCTCAAAAACCTGAAAGAGGCCAAGGCCTGAATGTGCCAGCTAGAATCATGCTCGAGAATGTATTCACCACGGACAAAGCGACCAAAGACTGGGTGCGAGACCCTGAAGATCCAAGATTCCAGAAGTTTGTTAGGCGTGTTAAGGCTATTCCTGACACCGAATTCATCAGTTATACTGATGATGGGACCTGGACCTTCCGTGTGGAGCACTTTACGACCTATGGTATCGCCGATAGTGACGAGGATGAAAGTATTGAAAATGGGGACCTGGGAAGGCGGAGGGAAGGTGTTGCCAGGAAATTTTCCAGATCTCCATCGGAGACGTCAGCAGAGGACGACGATGATATGTTTCTTCCTACCAAGAGTATCCGGGATGTTGAAGCTGAGCATGACTCTGGGTTTGAAGAGGACCAGCTTTCAGAAAAGTCTTATATGGAAGATGGGCTGACAGAGGCGGATGAGAGCGGTGAGATGGATTTTCCTGAAGCTAGTTGGGACCTTCCCATCAAATCGCAACTGGGAGCGGAGGGAATGAAGAATTTGCGAGGCATGCAAGACTCCTTTTTCGGGTCTTCTGCGTCTATGACAAGACCTGGGAAAGAGTTAGCAATGTCAAAGAAGAGGGAAGCCGAGAAGGGATATGAGTCGTTTTTTCGTGAAGCCGAAGGGGAAAATGTGAAGCTTGATGAGCGGGCTATCAAGGTATGTTGTCTTCGTTGGGGCCTAAATTTTGCTCTGTATTAACTGTACCATAGCGGACCTCTTTCGGCGAGACCCAAATAAGCCTGCCCAAACTTCGTCAACCAAGGAAGTATGCGAGAGTAACTGAGGAAGAGAGTGTGGCCAAGGGAGCAGAGGGGCTAAGAGTGGACGCAGGATTGGCGTCAGGGAGATCATTCAGATGTTCTTGGGGTCCAAACGGAGAGCTGGTACACATTGGAAAGATTTGTTCGCCGACTGAGTCAGTGTGAGTGTAAATTACGTTTGAACTGGCGAGATTCATCCGTTGACGTAAATAGTCGAGCGGACACCGATGCCGTTGTCTATATCGAGAAGGTGGAGGTACTATCGGAAGAAACCGAGGTGGAAACATCCAAGTCTCAAAGACTACTCTCCCTCCACCTGGAGACCAGCTTAATTGAACAGGTGCAGGGTGTGCCAACAGCTACCATCAACCCAGGCATACGGTTCCACGACTTTGCTTCTCGATTTGACCCAGGTGATCGCTCTCACGAAGCCAACGTTTTCCGTCTTGGTGTTGCCCTTTTCGATGAGATTGATGTTCAACTTCCTGAAGGGTCATCGGAAGAGCTTATCGAACGCATTTCGTCAATCCGCCGAAAGCTGGCTTTGTCCAGGTGGTTGGAAGATGCTGTTGCTCCTTTGGTTGATTCCGATCTAATAACTCGAAGCGAGGACCAGCCAGGCAAGATTTTCTCTCTTCTGAGCGGCCATCAAGTCGAGCATGCTGTCGAGTCTGCTTTGGAGGCCGGCAATATGAGGTTAGCAACGTTATTGTCCCAAGCGGGTGGAGAAGAAAGTTTTAAAGACGAACTCTTGAAGCAGTTGGAAGACTGGCAGGCGTACAAGGTGAACCCTCTAATCGCTGTTGGTTACCGGAAACTCTACGCTCTTTTGGCCGGTATCACCGATATTTCAGCCGGCGATCCGTCTCGAGGGTCTGATGGGTGTCCTGACGTTTTGATTGCTGAAGGTCTTGACTGGAAGCGTGCATTCGGTCTTCATCTTTGGTACGGTATACCTTTTGAAAATACCATCCGAGATGTCGTCGACTCTTATACCTTTTCTCTCTCATCTTCTCATCCACCTGCTAAACCTCTTCCGCCATACCTTGAGAAATCATCCGACAACATTCGTTCCTGGAATCTTCCCACTGAACCTACAGATGTTCTGTACAATCTTCTTCAACTTTATTCCGACGACGCCATCTCTCTTGACCAGGTACTTCGATCGCGAGACACATCTCCTAGCCCATTTGACGTGCGGTTAGCATGGCATCTTTACGTGTTGCTTTCCAGAGTGTTGAGAAGAAGAGACTTTGAAGATAGGGATGAGAGTAGTGGATACAGTGCGAACGCTGACCGATTGACGGCGGCTTATGCTGCGCAATTGGAAGAGATTGGCGAATGGAAGTGGGCTGCCTTTGTATTGTTGCACCTCGAGACAGTCGATGGGTGAGTCTGCATGTGTTTTAGGTAATAGAGGAGCTGATCTGTTTCATTAGGCGTTTCAAGGCTCTTCATGCCCTTCTTTACCGACATCCGGCCATTACTAAAGAAGATCAAGCTTTTTTGACGGAAACTCTCTGCATTCCTGAAGAATGGATACACGAATCTCGAGCAGCTTCCCTCTGTTCGACTGGTGATGCCTGGGGCGAGTATCATGCTCTTCTTCAAGCCAAGATCTACGATCGGGCGCACAAGATACTTGTGGAGAAGTTGGCCCCAGAGGCGGTCTTGAGGGATGACAAGGCTCTTTTGAGAAGGTTGTGCTTAAAGCTGGAAGACAAGGGTGTTTCCGGTTGGGAGTATGGCGGAAAGGTAAGTGATCGACGTAAAGAGGGTGGATATCTGCTTACTCTGTTTCTAGTTGTTCTTGGAATGGGCCGACAATTCGGAAGATACCGTTCGGCTCGCTCGCGTTAGCGGGCAACCAGTACCCCCGACGTCCCACTTTCTATCTGTTTTCAATTCCATATCACTCGCTTAAATCTCATCGTACGGCTTTCAAACCTGTATCATTGAACTGAGCTCAGGTCCGTGCCAAAAATACCGAATATGCATTCTATACACCTCTGGGTCACTTAGTTGAAATTGGCTGAAGGCGTGTCTTTAGGCGCCCACAAATAGGCTTTAGGCATGCACTTCTTACCACTTTTTCACGCGTTTCTGTACTATTCGCGAAATACCCCTTTTATGTCTCTTTTAATTCCATATTACTCGGTCAAAACTCATCCTGCAGCCCGGACACTTATACCACTGAGTTGCTTCCAGGTCCGCCCTTTTAATGGTTAGGGTTTTAATAGGATGTGGATGTTACGTAATAGCATGAAATGACTCGCGACCAGCAGTTATTTGGGTGGGTTGTTGAAAAAAAGGTGTATCATCTTTCCGAGGTATATATATCCACAAAAACTGCAGACATGGACCAGGAAATGAGATACTTCTCCACAAGAGGTGGCAAGGAGACCCTCTCCTTCGAGGACGTGAGTGCAATCCGGCTCTCCGCCACACACACCCCAGCTCACGCCCGTCCAGGCCGTCTTGACCGGTCTCGCTCCCAACGGAGGGTCAGTATACGTCTCGCCCGTCGCTTCTCCCACTGGCTGACTTCACACAGTCTCTACATCCCCACCCATATCCCTGCCCTTCCCAAGGATTGGAAGACCAAATGGGCCGGTCTGTCTTTCCCAGAGCTCTCCCACGAAATCCTCTCTCTTTTCGTCCCCACCTCTGTCATTCCCTCCGACGACCTCCAGTCCATCATCAACACTGCCTACAGCTCCTTCCGATCGCCCGCCACTACGCCCATCAGACAGACTGGTGACAAGGAGTACGTTCTCGAGCTCTGGCATGGCCCCACATGGGCTTTCAAGGACGTGGCCCTTCAGTTCTTGGGAGAGTTGTTTAGGTACTTTTTGGAGAGGAGGAACAAGGGCAAGACTGAGGATATGGAGGAATTGACCGTTGTTGGTGCCACTAGTGGCGACACTGGAAGGTGAGGTCAAGGAGAGAAATGGGAGACTGAGAGCTAACAACTTTGGTAGTGCTGCCATCTACGGTCTCCGATCCAAGCCCTCCATCACCATCTTCATCCTCTACCCCGATGGCCGAGTGTCCCCTATCCAGGAGGCTCAGATGGCCACTGTCCTCGACGCCAACGTTTACTGCGTCGCCGTTGAGGACTCTGACTTTGACACTTGCCAAAGCATCGTGAAGACGCTCTTCTCGGACGCCCAGTTCAACGCTACTCACCGTCTTGGTGCTATCAACTCGATTAACTGGGCCCGTATCCTTGCTCAGATCGTCTACTACTTCTCCGCCTACTTCCAGCTTCCCGAAGAGGCCAGGAAGGACGGTGCCAAGCTTCAATTCGTGGTGCCCACTGGTAACTTTGGTGACATCCTTGCTGGGTGGTACGCCAAGAAGCTTGGTCTCCCCATGCAGCAACTCGTCGTCGCTACCAATGAGAACGACATTCTCGAGCGATTTTTCAGGACCGGCAGGTACGAGGCTGATGACCCTGTGCAACAAGACCAGACTGCCGAGACTGCTGCTGTCAACGGCTCTAGCGACGGACAGCAGGCTGTCAGCGCCGTCAAGGCGACTCACTCTCCCGCTATGGACATCCTCCTCTCTTCCAACTTTGAGAGGCTGTTGTACTACCTTGCGCTTGAGACCAACGGCACCGAGGGCTCCGATGAGGAGAAGAGGCTCAAGGCCCAGGAGAAGTTGAACGGCTGGATGAGCGCTTTGAAGAAGGATGGCAAGGTCGACCTGGGAGAGGATGTCAGGCAGGCTGCTGGCAAGGACTTTTGGGCCGAGAGAGTATCTGACGGTCAGGTGGGTTTTTGTCTGTTGTGAATAACAACTCAAGGGTGCTTATTTGCATGTATAGACGCTCGAGGAGATCCAAAAGTATTACAGGCGTGAGAAGTACGGTCCTTATGTCGTTGACCCCCACACTGCCGTCGGTCTTACCGCTCAGGAGCGCTCTGCCAAGAAGGCGTAAGTGATTTTGTCTGGTATCAACTGTGCAGTCAATGACATGATGTAGCTCCTCCGATACCACCTGGATCACTCTGTCTACTGCGCACCCTGCCAAGTTCTCCGGTGCTGTTGAGCTCGCTCTCTCAGCCTCCGAGTTCCCCGACTTTGACTTCCGACGGGATGTGCTCCCGGACGAGCTCAAGAAGCTGGAGGGTCTTGAGAAGCGAGTGCACAGGGTCAAGGGCGAGGAGGGTGTGCGTGCGTTGATTGAAAAAGTGAAGAGTGCGAGCCATGAAAAAGTAGATGCCGAAGAGGGACGAGGGTCTCTTTAAGCATAGTGAAATGATGTATTTGTTATTTACGTAATGACGTTGTTATAGTTGCCAGTGTTACGTATCGCGATTCTATATCCTCTTTCCACTCTCTGTTTCTCGATATTTCAACAAGGAAAATCATGTTTGGATACTACTCACCCGTACGTCCAAGGTCAGCAGCACACTCGCCAGTCTACGCATCTGCAATACACGAGTCGCCCCAATCAACGTCCTCGCACCGATTTTCGGTCACAGCAAGAGACTTCGCACCTCCTCCTCCACCCAGCAACACAAGCAAGGAGCAGCAACCGCAGCAACAACAGAAAACAACGCAAACAGCCAAAGAGAACAGAAAGAAGCTCTCAGACGATGACTTCAATTTCCTCTCAGACAGCTCATCTCCCATGTCCGCCAACCCACCACCTCCAAGGCAGACAAGTCTAACCCCCGATACCCATCTCAACCTTCCCCCTCCGAGCGTCCATGACCCCTATGTCTCCTCTTTCATAAAACCGACAGGGACAGTCGACCACCGTCGTCCATCATTACATCGTTCCTCTTCAGCGCCCGGGGAACATCAGTCACATCCCCTCTTGCCCTCTGCGCTACCTCCGGGACGAGAGGGCGATGGGGGTCCCAAGGATGTCCACCAACAGCCTATTTTTGAAGTATTTAATGCAGAGCTTTCTGCAGAAGGAAGTGAAATGAGCAGAAAGCTGCGTCATCTGCTGGAGACCGTGCTCAAGGGTCAAGAGCAAGTTGGGAAGATGCATTTCAATCTAGAAGGGTTGGGAGAGGATGATGGTTTAGAACAAGAGGAAAAGGGTGGAATTGAAGAGGATGACAAGAAGAAGGATTATAAAGGGATAGAGGATAGGTTACAGAGGCGAGAAAAAGGTGTGGATGAGATTATGGAAAAGGTAGGATAGTAGTGGATCTTTTGACGACCGGTGACGATCGCTAACGAATTGCAGCTGGATGAACTGTCAGAAACACTGAGGACATATCATGATCTGGGCACACCCAAACTATCCTTCAATCATACCCATACATCTCCTCAGTCTAACCGAACAAAGCATCGCAATACTGTTTCTGTTCCTCCTGTTAACGCCGACAACCCATCACATGAACACCCCACATCTCCTGTCTCACCTACATCGGCGACATCTCCGACATCGCTTCGCTCTCCATCTCATCCGAGCATTATCCGTGCCCAATCTTCAATTGACCGTGCGCCAACTGTTCGAGTGCATCGACCACAGTCTCCTTTACGACAGACGTTTAGTCCCGAGACAGCCTCCTCTGGTGAAGGAGAGCAGAAGTCGCATCCGTGGGGTACAAGGCCGGATAGCGCCGTTAGTAATCTCTCGCCTCTGCGGTTGGAGAATGAGCATAGTTTGGACAGTCCGTTGAGCGCTTCTCCTCCACAGAGTCAACCCAAACCAAAGAGTTTTTGGGACGCTGAACACGAGCGGGAAAGGGAAAAGGGACACAAACAACAGTGGCTTGAGAATGTGGGCCAGGTAATCGACAGTCCTTTCCAAATGGAAGATAAAACAAGGCCTTTTTAGTGACTTGAGATGTCGTTATAGAACTTCAAGTTGTATGACTTTGTTCCTGTTGTATGTATTACATGCGCCCTACGACATGAGATGCAGTACGCGACTGATTGACACTGCAGGCGGCTTCCAAATGATTTTTCTTTGCTTCTTTCCATCAGAGGGAAGTCTACTCGCAGTACGCTCCATACTTCTAATGTAAAATAGGTGGCCAGTTCAGTACTTCCGTCATCCTTTGTGCTGAAAATTCAGTTATGGGGCTCTTGTGGGGCGGCATATAACGTTGAGTCCATACTCGTTCCTCGTCAGTAAACACATCCGCCAAGCGCAAGAACATCCCAGCATTTAGCCTCAACAACATTGGGGACACCTAGTAGCCACGTGTCCACTGTACAATCGACCGTCGCCGACGTCACCCAAAATGCAAAACGTTTATTCGCGGAAGCTTCAAAATTGGCCGATAAGACTCTTACCAGCGTCGAAAAGCAAAATGGTATGATGAGCTCATACACCTCTCGAGGCAGGAGTAAGTGACTTCGTTGAAACATACCTCCATGGAACTGACTCACTGCTTCTTGCTTCTTAGCGCACAACCGCAATGACATCCTGCAAACCTTGCATCCAATTCCGGCGACAGATCGTCTAATCCTTGGTAGCCGCATCATTTTTGAGGAAACGTCTGCTCTCGCATCCTATACGTCCACTTACGGTTCTCGCCATCTTACTGTCCAAGAGCATAAATCTCTTCTATCTCAGTCTCCCCGTTACCTCACAGGTGATCTCAGCAGAACCGTGAGCCTACGTCGAGATATTGAACGTGGGGTGCGCTTAGGCGCCAAAGACGGTCAACATCTTAGTGACAAAGACTGGGGTATGGTCGTAGCGCCCAATCTTTATAATGACCTCATCGATGTGATTCTGCAGTCTAGACGTTATCGACCAGATGCTTGGGGATCTTGCTTGGGTAAGCTGATGAGACAAGAGTCAAGAAGAAATTCTAATACAAGCTGGACATAAGACTAGAAAGAATAGTTTTAATGGATGGACTGATTTGAAGAGCGGCGTCTCTAAAAAGCTAAGCAATTGTTCCCGAAATTTTGGGAGTTCCAGAAGCGACGAAACGTCAAAGATGTCTACGGAGAAGGAAGGTTTGACGCCGCCACCTACTGTAACTTTGTCCCTGGCAGACTTAATCATGCCTCAGAAGGAGAGCGACGTCTGGATGGAGGGCGCCCCGCGACCATCTCCCACTGCCAGCTTGTCTGTAAAAACTTGTACAAGACACCTTATCTCAAACGTCCCAAATCAAGGTGCCCACCATCAACATCCCTCACGTTTATCCTATCAACGAGTGTCACCGCCCTTGCATTGAAGCGTTCGAATATCTCGGTAGCTTGATCGAAACTTTTCCGCTTGCCTCCTCGGCACTCCGCCATCAAAATCGTCCAAACCTCCACAGCTACAGAAGATGTGATCCGAAAACTAGAACTGATCTCTCAATTCTTATCTAACCGCCTTGAGCTCCCCCGGCAAACTTTGCCCAACATCAAGCCTCACTCAACTTTCATGGTCCGTCAGCTGATGGTGAGACTGCAAAATCACTTGATGGTTAGATGAGTATAGCCGAATGGGACCATATGGTTTCTGAGATGCCCGATGGGAAGCATAGGAGGGGTGTTTGGGAGTACTCAGAGTGGGAGGAAAGAGGCCAAGCCCATCAGTGTGTTCCATGGGCCAATTGGGATGGACCCGGAAAAGAATATGACGTCCCCGAAGTCCTCGAAATTCAGTCCATTGAGAGCAGTGCTAGTGGGCCTGGGATTTTGGCTCAGTTTGGAGAAGAAACAACCGCTTGGAGTGAAGATGCCGCTACGCCACCTAGTTGGATGGATGCAATGATGGCCTAACCACAAGGAGTCCGTGGGCAGACTAGCTGCCAGAATTATGAGAGAAAAAAAATCCATAAATATGCTACATACAATCACAAAATATACTCCAAAGATGAAGCAACCAAATATACTCATACAACTGTGCCTCCAGTACCTCAATTTGGAAATTTTCCGTGCGTATTTTGATCCCTTTTTCATAGATGGTTACTACTGGTCAAGATGTCTGGCGTCGACATCCTCCTGTGCTCGTTCCAATCTCCATGTACGAAACCTCTCGACCAGCTAGCCAATCTCGAACGCGAACCTTGGTCGACTAGCTTTGCGTGGTAGACTGCGCGCATGACGCTGGCGGCAGGAGATGCACCAGTTTGCTCCGTTAAATCAATGCCGAAATTGAACATGGATGGCGTGTGAGGAGCAAACGACGTCATGGCGGCTGTAGGCGACGGGATAGATGAAGAACGCTTGAGTAATGTATCTTCAGGCCCAGAGAGGCCAGAGACTAGCGGCGTGGGGAGAAGCAAGGGGAACAGGGTCTTGAATCTTTCGTCTTGACTTGCGCCCTCCACCGCCGGTTGGATTAATGTCCTCACTGCCTCCCCTTCCTCGCCTTCCTTCTCCGTCAATTCAGCCAGTCTTGCTTTCCATATCGTCTGATTCTCCATGCAGCTATCAGCATAAGGTTGGAGCTCGGGCAACGCATCAGACACCGCCTGGAACAGTGGTTTCGTGAACAGATCAATGAAACCAATTTGGCCCTTGGCCTGGAGCGCAGCGTCTGCTGATGCAACAACTGACACTGGAAGTGAAAGATCCTGTTCAAGCGATGCTTGTTTGGCCCATTCTTCAAGCAGAACAGAGGACCAATGTTGCGACACGTCAATTGGTCGGCTCTGCAAATGAGTGTCAAAGGAGAGCCGGACAGTGGATTCAATAAGACTCACAGGGTTGCTAATATCTGCACACTTGATTAAAGCTTGACAGATCAAAATCCTCTCGTCCTCTACAGCACCCGCCTCCCCAGATTTCAACCTATCATCAAATTCCTTGAGTCTTTGGACCCAAGCAAAGTGAAGCGACATGTCTGTGGCAAGGATAGACGAATAAAGGACTTGTCGGAAACTCTTCTGATCCAGATTGGACACCGCCTGCTCCCCAGATGAGGATTTTGTGCGTTCAATCAAGAAGCCAAAACCATATTTGCGGAGCAACTGCACAACAAGCATGCAGTGCATGTTTTCAAGAACCGATTTATCCTCATACACTTGCGATAGAGGTACTCTTGCGTTTTTCTACTTCCTGTTAGGATTATCTCTGATTTGAGCTGAAAATAACAACTTACCATGAAAGCATTACTGAGACCAGGGTGGCCGACATCATGTCCCATAGCAGCAATCAGCACAGCTAAAATATCTTGCGGTCGCATAATTTCTCTTGCCCTCTTGGTACCAGCACTTCTTTCATCCTCATTTTCTGATGGCCTTCGCCATATCTCCTTGTTTGGACCCCATTCGCGCATGTATTCAAATGGCGGTGCGACACCTAAATCCGCAAGGAAGGTGTATGTGGCTTGTAAGACATCTAACGCATGGACATAATTGTGATAGGGATTTGGCGCGTGATAGATGGCTCGCATCGCGAACAAAAGACGGTTGACATTGTCTATTCAGGCATCGTTAGAACAACGGATAGATCACCTAAAAATGGACATACCTTGTTGAAGACCAAGTTCAGCCAGACCTTCTATATTCAAAATCCCTTCAAAGATCAAACAAGCCATTCGATAAAGATCATCTTCGTGGAGATAATGCGGCTCGACAAGTTGCGACCTCTTTTTTGGGGTTAATGGGTTGGAGAATCTGATCAACAGATTAGCTGAGATTCGACTGTCAATACTTTCATGGTACCCACTTCTCAAATTCCTCCATTTGAATATCAATAGTTGTCCCTGTGTGGCAGTACATAGCACTAAGGAGCTCTGCCAACTCGGTGTATTTGCCCCAAGCGTCATTCTCATCGCTTGAGTGTGTCTCCTGGCTTGAACTGAGGGATGATTTGGGGTTCGCAGAAGATGTCGGTGAAGCGGCTGAAGGGAAGGAGTAGTCTTCGTGCATTTGTGCATGTTTGAATCCTTGAGGCTGGATGCTTGAAGCTCGTGATCCCGATAAAATGGGATGACTAGCCTCGTATAATCGAGATGCTCTCTTTATGGCCTCTGCCAAACCACCAATATCTACACTTCGCCTACGCGGATCCGGAGCAGGATGGAAAACGCAAAAAGATGGCGCTTGATAGAACAGATAAGGGTATGTGTACTGTGGAGCAGGCGGTAGGGAAATTTCCGGGTGTTTGTATGTTGGCATAGTTGGCGATTGCTGGTACATGGGCGGGGTTTGTTGATCCGGTCGCAAATGTTGAGAGGAGGGGCTATTGCAAGCACAGCTGGCAGCAAAAGGATCAGCAGAGGCGAAAGCGATTCCTGAGACAGTGGATCCTTTGCGAGAAGCGTTTTGTGACTCTCGCGAGGTTGACGTTCTTTGAGAGAATGATGATCGCTTTTCATTCCGAGCCCAATTCCAAGCTTCGCTGGAACCCTGTCGTGGACCCATTGCTGCCGCTAAGACCTTCTCTCCTTCATGCTCTGCACCCATGTCTAATGCAGTCGGCGGTAGTACAACAGTGGTGGTTTCGTCAGAACCTCCTCCGGGGGAGATTGAGAAACGAGAGGCTGTTATATCATACGGTGAGGACGTATCAAAGGGTGATTGGAAAGCGACAGGTAGCTCGCCCTTCTTGTACGATTGGACCATCCTGCGCACCATCTCGGCAGTGCTCAAATCGTACGGGGGCTTCAGCACACCAATCACGCCAGCAGCAATGCAAGACGATATCGCAGACTGAGAAAGGGATGGGTTGGCACTGTATGCGATGATAAGCGGCGCAGGTGCCTCAGTGGGACTACCAGGGCCAGAAGCAACAGGTGAAGGGCGAGCAGTGGACGTTGCTGAAGAGAGGGGAGACCGATGCTTTGTACACATGTCGGCCACTCGTTTGATCTGTGCCAAAGCGCCTTTGAGCCACTGCTCTTCTGCGCGTACAGCTCTTTCCAAGATATCTTGCTGGAAACAAACGGCCGAGGGAGTTGTGCCGCTGTTCAAGAGCAGAGAAAGAGAAGGGAAGGCTGGGGAATCGGCGAGAGGGACAAGGATTACGTGCGTAACAGGCTCTGCGGGGTCTGCGGGGCGGGTGATAATTGGGTGGGCGGAGGGAGAGACCGCAGGGTCTATGAGGGAGGTGAGATGGGACAGAGTGTGGACCACGGTGACTGCCGCCAAATTGCGTCAGCTTTCGTTCTCAACAAACGGAGATCATGAAAAGTGTAGATAGAGCTAAGCTAAAAGACAAAAGATGATCTGCAGGCAAGTTCCGGTGATGCCGGAGGCGGATAATGATCGATCCATCAAAGCGTGATTAGTGACACCGGCAGGCACCGCCCTGGAACACTTTTACTCTTCCATCCTGCACCTTGTTCTCATCCCCGCACAGATCTCGGCGGAGAATATCGGGTGCGACAGATCGACGACGCGACGCATCCACACAAAATACAGTGAAAGAGCAATCACTCAACTCACCTTCCAAACCGCTTTCCCGTAGATGACCCACAAGCTCATCAGCTTCCCATCCGGGCCTCGCCTTCCCTCTCCCCTTGACCGCTCCGCTTACCATCGCCAGGCTGGATCTAGCATTGGCCGTCTCCTTGATGAGGGCCGGTGCTATGTCGTTTGCAGTCCCAGAAGCTGTCTGAGGTCGCCGACGACGTGAATGGGCGCCGCCACCTGAGCCTGAACGTGAACTGTAACCAAAAGGAGGCGTGTTCAAATTCGAGGAAGGGTCTTTTGTAATTGGAGGAGGGATGCTTGAAGTGGGCGACACTATCGGCGAAAAAGGAGGCATGTCATGTAATGTTGCCACTCTACTGGGCTGGTTTATTCCAACAGGGATGACGTTGGCAGACATCGTCTCCTCTCCTATCGATAAGTTGATGTCTGATCCCAGACTTGAACCGAGACTTAGTCGTCTACCTGCCATCACCTTAGCCTTGAGTTCCTCTGCATGCACTACTCCATCTCCTCCTTGGTCTCCGTTTCCACTCTTTGTCAAGCTCAGTACTGTTGGCACTTTGGGACTGGATGATCTGGTTGTTAGAGGGTTAGGCCGATATGGCGTAAGAATCTCTGCTTGGGAGCTTGAGGTTGATGGAAGGAGCACTAAAAGAGATAGCGTTTGAGGATACTCTCCAGACATAGCCGATGGCGAAGTAAGAGAACGCGCAGTTAAGGATAAAGGCATGATGGATAAAAAGGTTTAAAAAAGGATGTCGGGATTGAAGAAGAAGGAGCGATATACTCCTAGATGGAATGCTTGACAAAATGTTGAAACCGTCCGGAAAAAGAGTTTAACTCAGCACATGCAATGTGTGGAGCTCGCGGTGCCTTTGAGAGCGAAATACCGGAAGCATGTTAAGATCTTCCTCACCTTAAAATTTTGATGTCGATGACTTACCTTGGCCAACCGTCCAGCTCCATATATATAATCAACCCGTTACGAGAACAACAAGTGCTCGCACCGAAGGCAAGGTAATGACTCCCCTAGGATTGTCAAAGCCCAAGTGCTGGATTCCTCCTGCCACTTGCCAAAAGATATTAGAGGCGCTGTTGTTAAGCTAACGATGAAGAGATCGATTGCGATAATCGAAAAGGTCGAATGCTTGAGGTTATCTATGGAGAAAGGTAAAAAGAGAAGTGAGATAGATGATTGAGTTTAGACGATTGGAGAGGTGACAGTGATGCAAGTTCCCAAAACAGGATTAAGATCGACGATGTGCGACGTGCGGGATTGGAGAGACGCCTGTAAAACCCGAGTTAACCTGAGTCGGATGCCAAATGATATGTGGTACGTAATCCATTTGAGGCGTCGGCTGCCCTGAACCGTATTCTTGGTCGTCTGTCATCAATCTGTAATCTGTAACTGTGTGTGTGGCCATATGTTTGTGTTTGCAAAAAGAGAGTGCTTGCAGCACACTGAATGTCGATTGCCTCTATAGTTAGCTCGTCATGAATATTCCATGCCCTCCTTATATGTCGTATGTCATAAATTAGAAATCGTATAAGCACAGGAACAAGCGGAGCCGCAAGTTCGTTTTTGGCAGGGACTTACTGACCTGCACCGAAGAAAGCCGGATGGATATTCAGGCACGGATCTAGCATTGCTACTAGTCAAACATTTCTCCAGCCAATCAAAAAAATTATCGTCCGCATTTCATTGCTTTTCTTACATAGAAGGCGCTTCAGCGTAGGTAAATGACATGATGTATATGGTCTTTCGGTGTCTATAAAATTATTGGAACGGCGGATTGTTCATCTTTTAGTTAACCCTACCATCGCTATATACAAGTTTTGTTATGATATTCCATGATTGACACTTGAAGACTGCTCATCGTGACCTCCTCCGTTGTTGTGGTTACACGTGTATCGCCATTATTTTACTCGATATATGTGGAAGGCGCAACGAGGAGGTTGTGATTTAATTATGGTACAAACAATCCCTCGTACGTTTCAAATATGGGAATTCTTATTTTTCAGGGCTAATTCCTTCCAGTTCAATTTTGATTCCATTTCCTAGTTTTGGGTCGCGCCTGGCTTTGTCGTATTCCTTTCTTAACCCGTCCTATTACAATCTCAATGTGATCTCTTCCGGAGATATGCGTTGCGAAGTGTCCAAGAGGGGACAGGTTACTGGCTTGATGAGCACGGCCTTGCCCCCACACAAGCTGCCGTCAAGCAGAAATATACTAAACAGCAATTATTAATCATTAGTGCTGTATTTTGCTGCAACCGACATCCGTCCAAGTCACTTCAGTTTTCAATCGCGTGCATTACGCCCTCAATTTTTTAATAAGCATGGCAACTGTGATGAGAGCTCCAATCCAGCACCCACTACACATGGCCCGATACGTCCGCAACGCATTCACAGTTCACTGGAGGGGATGGTAGAAGAAAGTATCAGCGGGACCGGATATCAGCCCAGTACTTGATGACGCCTGAGTGCTGAAGGTGATGCGTGTTGGATTGTTTATCCGTAACCAATCACATCACGAGGGACCTGAACATCAGCCTGCTCTATGAAACGACGCGCACTGACAGGAAAAGTCGTTTGTGACTTCTGCCACGCTTGCCTTGCCCTTCACCAAAACCATCGTCCGCCAGCTACTCGGCATTGTCGCTTAGGATTCATGGGGCCAAAGGAGAGAACACGCTATGCATTCCTGCTTGCCCGACGGCATACCTCCACGTCCGTCTCACCATCACATCAAACAAGACTTCACCTGTCGCTCTGCCGAAACGGGAGATGATGGCAACACAAAGGCATCACACACCAATGCATCACTTTAATCGCCCGGTGCCACGAGAGAGAACAGAAGTGGAAAGGCGGAGGAGGCCCCTTCTGCACTGGAGATATACCGCCGCTGCCGGGAGTGCATGGTTGAAACAAAGGACCTTTGAAGCCTTCATTTGCTCGTCAACTCCAGCCCACTCTTCGCTGATTGCGCATTGACGGATGAGTGGACCTTTCGCATGAGAGGCAACTGAAGTCGGGTGCGGAGCATATATCAAGAGAGAGCTGCAGGATGCATAACTGCCCAGCATCCGCTACTAACACATCCCCTAACGGTCCACTGCCTTCACTTACAGACACTTTTATTCACGACGCAAGGACCTTGCACGCCGCCTTTAACCACTACTCGGGCTTCTTTTATCCCCACAGTTATTGTTTTTCATTCAACGTGAGTTTTGGCGGGTGTTATCGAGTCGCTGGGAGCATTATTGACTTGCTGTTTTTTCCATTAGATCATCCTTCCATCCATTCGCCATGGCTACTTACCTTGCTCCTCCGGTCTCTTCTAATAAGGAGAACTCTCCCGCACCTAACATCGCCCTCAGCGATATCGACGCCATCTCTCTTTCCTTGCGTACCTCACTTTCCGGGGTTACTCTTCCGGCCAAAAAGAAGGTTGCTGCCCTTGGTCTTGGCCGTGCTCCAAAATTCACTTATCGTCGCCACTCCAACAAGCCTTACAACCGATCTACCTCCATCACCCGAGCTAAAAAGGCTGCTGTTCAAACCAAGAGTGTCAGGTCCAAGGCTGCCGTCAAAAAGAGTAACACCAGGCCTCTGCCCTTGAAGTTGGTCCAAAGGCTAGATGTGGAAAGCGCGAGGCTGGAGAGGTTAAGAAAAGCCGTTTGGAACCCTCCTGCTCCGGTTCCTGGCCAAGTCAGAGTTCCTCTCAAATTGCCTTATCCTAGGTTCCCTTCAATTGAATACATTGATAATGAATACCTCAAGGAAATTGTGAGTCTCACTATTCTGGATGAAAGCGAGTTGTAGCTGACCACAGCTCTAGCCCGTTCAGTACATCTTTGACCGCATGGTTCCTCTTCTTCCCTCCATTGCTACCATTACCCTTGCCTACCAACCTTATGCTTCCATTCCTCACCCCGACTCCAAAATCTTGCGTGACACCACTCTCGCTTTTGCCATTCCAGAGGTTATCGACGGTCGCAAACCACATTGGGCCGCCAAAGCACGAGGACGAGAGCCAGATCTGGCACTTGCTGTCGCTTACAAATCTGGAGAAGGGTCAAACGGTAACACGGTCGTTGCAGTCAATAGTCTTGCTTTTGCTACTCAATGCGCGTACTGGCCTCGACTTCTGACCACGTCAATACCAATTCCTACTCCCAAACGCCCTACACCTTCAGCATCAGCTGTCTCAACCTCTCTCCCTGCTATTGTCGAGACTGAAGAAAATGTTTCCGATGCTTCCTTTTCATCTTCATCGTCATGGTCTGATAGCGATTCAGAGGTCGAGTTCATTGACCTTCCCAGGCTGCCGAGACCTGTCAAGGACGACAAGGGTTTCTTACATCTTCCTCTTGTTGAGCTCCCTATCCCATCTCCTTCCACGTTCCCCATCATCCACCGACATCTCCACCACCCTTCTCGGGCTCTTCTTCCCGATCTCCTTGGTCTGCCTGAGCACTACACGACTCGGTCGCAAGTGCTTGATGCCATCTCTGGTCTCTCGGTTCAGCAATTAATGGACAAGCTCACGACCTTGCAAGGCGTTTGGCAAAACCTCTGCAGCCTTGGGATTGGACGACTGGGCACTTGGCGACAATTGGGAGAGGCATGGGCTTGTGTGGTGGGTGTAATCGCTGGTCAAGGTCTGCTGATTGCAGGACAAGAAGAAGCCGAGGTGCAGCGTACTGGGCGAAAGACTGCAGCGGAGGATGTTGCATGGGAATGGGTGAGGCGAGAGAAGGCGAAGGAACAACAGTAGATAGAAAAGTCATTACTCATCACCTACTCTAGAAGGATTGCCGGTTGTATAAATAGTAGTACTGTACTCGTAGTGATATAGTGACATGCATCATTCATCATCATATGCATCTCAGTCAGATCTCGGTCGGTGGACGAGCCCGGGACGAGCCACTACGTTCAGGCGGGGATATTCATCCGATTTAGCCGAGAGTGGAGGTGGAGGCCGAATGCGGGGCCGTGGGTGCGGTGACTTTAATGCGTATAAGCGGCAAGCTCACCATTTCCCGTGTCGTCCATCTCATTTATATTCGTCTCCTCTTTTCCACTTTCCATGTCCATTCTCACAAGACTCTCGTCCCGTGTTCCATACCTCGCAAAACAATTATCCACCATGCCCTCTTTCCAGATCCCAAAGACCATGAAGGCCATCCAGGTATGTAGTCTACTTCTTCGCCAAATATATCACCCATTTTGACTCTTGTTCACAAGGTCGACGCTCCGGGCGGCCCCGAAGTCAACGTCCTTCGGGAAATCCCTGTCCCGACTCCCAATCCAGATGAGGTTTTGATCAAAGTTCAGTACACGTAGGTCTCAACCCCCGTATTGAGTGAGGTGTGGTGACTAAAGCGATCGGACCTTTGGACATTTAGTGGTGTTAACTACATTGACACCTGTAAGGCATATCACTGCAGACAGCGCATGAATTTCGAGGCTGACAATGTTTAGACTACCGAAGTGGTCTCTATCCCAAGAAATTCCCCTACACTGTCGGACAGGATGCTGTCGGCACCCTCGTCCAGGGCCCTTCTTCTCCCGACGTCAAGTTTGACATCCCCCTCGGTACCACCGTCTTCACTCCTGCCGGCAGCTCTTTCGCCGAGTACCTCGTTGCTCCTTCTTCCCGTGTCGGTGTCGTGCCCGAGGGTGTTGACCCTAAAGACGGTGTTTCTTGGTCTACCGTCGGTCTTACCGCCCTTGCCCTCGCCAAGGAGAGTTACCCCGTCAAGAAGGGTGACTGGGTTCTTATCCGAGCTGCTGCCGGTGGTGTCGGCCTCGTGCTCACTCAGATTGTAAAATATCTTGGTGGTCATGTGATCGGTACGGTCTCTTCCCAGGACAAGGCCGAGCTCGTCAAGAGTTACGGTGCTGATTTGGTCCTCTTGAGCACCGATCCTTCAGAGGATAATGTTAAGAAGATTTTGGAAGTGACAAACGGTGGTGTGCACGGCGTGTACGATGGCGTTGGAAAGGATACCTGGGAAGAGGATTTCCTTGTCGTCAGGCGAAAGGGTACCATCGTTACTTTTGGTAACGCTTCTGTAAGTGTTTTTTTTTTCTTTGGTACAAGAAAGGCCAAGCTGACATGGCGTTCGGTAAAAGGGTGCCGTCCCCGCATTTGCTCCTCTTAAACTTACACCCAAAGCCCTCAAGGTCACCCGACCCACCGTCTGGTCCATCGTCACTACCCCTGAAGAATTCAAGGAGTACACCACCGAGTTGGTCGATATCGTCAAGAAAGCCGGTCTCAAGGTGTGTATTTTTCTAGATCAAGAATACCAAATGCTGAAAGGGGAGACAGTTTGAAGTGTACAAGGTGTACGAGCTTACCCAAGAAGGCGTCGTCCAGGCCCAGAAGGACATTACTTCCAGGGGAACCACCGGCAAGCTCTTGATCCACGTTGCCGACAAGTAAAATATGAATTGTTGTACCGAGTGGGAGGAAGGGTTGTGAACGTATGCAACAAAAAACGTATCTCAATGTGCTCGAAAGATCGTTAACTCACGAATACATGATGCATACTCTAAATCCTACGTCATTACAACTTATTACAACCCTCTATTCACAGCTGACGCTACAGCAAAGCTGGCCAAACTACCCCCAGCGAGACCTGCTACAAGGCAAAACGAAGCGAGCGTCGCAGCGACATCTCTTTCGTCCTCTTTGATACGATGGTTGAGGTTTGGTGATGATGATACGATCATGCAGAGTGACCCAAGGTACCTTCCATACAAGTTAACGACGTGTTTCCAACACTCTTAAGAAGAAAGAAGAGGAGACTTACCCGTTGGTCATGGAGAACAAAAGAATGATCAGGAAGTATAAAATGTCAGAATCGATGAATGGGGTATTATTAACCTCTCGAGGGGTAACGTTGCAAGCGAAGAAGATGGGGATGAAGAAGATGCGTCCGAGAGACAGGAGGAGGATACGTCGAGGTGAAGTGAAGAGGAGTGCAGAGTATGAGGGGAGGTATGTTCGGCCAATATAGTCCCCGACTATTGAGTTTATTAGTTTCCACAATCAAAAAGTAACAGCAATGAACTTGCTGTTGAAAATGACGAAATGAAGGGGCATGAATACATCCGGCTGCAACAGCCTAGGTGTAGGCTGATGTGTCGAAAGAATCCTAGTGGTGATTGCCGGGAAGACAGACTTATTCAAAAGTCAGCTCTTCTTGGTTGCTATGTATGGTTACGGACAGCCTCACCAGAGTAACGACAAAGACAAAAGCAACAGCCAAGTTGAGCTCCCAGTTCTTCTTGAACAATTTCCTTGTCGTTCCGTTCTCACGTTTATTACCTTCCACATTATTAAGCTCACTAGCAGCAAATTTAGGGGCTACCACATCAAGGTATTTAGGATGTCTCTTGAGGTATCTGCTCGCCATGAAACATCCGACCACGCCCAGTGAGCACGCTGCCCACAGACCTACACCTGCGAGTTTACTCGCTTCTTCTCCCTCATCATCTTGTCCATTATCACTTTTAGCTATCGCGGAGACAAAAGCCAAAGCAAACTGGACGCCGGATACGAGGACGGCGATGCCACCTTGTCCCGACATGACGCCGAGGGTCTGTTCCGAGCCCCACAGGGAAGAGAGCGCAAAGACGGATGATTGGAGGTAGGCTGTAGAGAATGAAAGGACGAGTGATATGAAGACGAGGGCCGAGAAAAGGAGTGAAGAGGATAACCTTGGGAAGAGAAAGGGCAAGGCGGGATAGGTGGTGAGCAGGGCCGTCACAAGGAGGATTACAAGAGAAGAATGGAGTCGCTTTGCTGGTGATACCTGACCAATCGCCGTGTCAGAGCGACTCTTTCCAACGGCACCTCTAAAACATACCTTGCCGACATGGCGCTGGGCCATACCAAGGAAGAAGAGGTTTCCGAAGCAGTATACGGTGGATAGTATACTCGCGAGGTTTCTACGTAGGCTCGAGTCTGGAGGAAGGTACGATATAAGTAGAGGGAATGTACAAATGAGGGCTAAGAATGACATTTGCATGGCACCATTAGCACAGCGCAATTGGTACGGAACAGATTAAACTCACCATTCCAGCTCATGAGAACACCAGCACCAAGGACCCAAAAGCAAAAATAGACCTTGACGCTCTCGTACTCCACGACCTCTCTGGCTGCGCCGTGGCCGAGCTGGCGGTCGATGTGGTCGAGAGTGGCTGGATCTGTAGGATCTGCATTGGCTGCAGCGGAAGGGATGACTGGTTGATACTCCGCTGGGTCTGGACGAGTGGACAGAGCGCTGCGTATGGCTGCGAGCATTGTAGATGTATGGAGAGATAAATGAACTTGAATTTGAACGAACTTCATTCATTTCGTTCTGCGTTTCGGTATCACTTTGCACTTGTAAATCTATTCGCTTTATATTTTGTCACCACATTTCTCCCACCGCACCTCCAGCACCTCGACAGCTCATTCCCAGGCAGAAAATAGCATGCAAGGCAGCTCGCCTGCTGCCACCGGTGGGCCCGAAGCATCCCATCAGCCACTACCACCGATCGATCCTCCGGCAGCCGTTCAACAACAGGTTACAATTCCGACACTTCAGGTAGCTCTTGAAAATCCAAATCCTGTCCCCGATGCACCTGCAGGAGTGAATTCAATGGTCGATCCTGAAGCACAATTATCTGACGGAATAAATGCGGTTGAGCTTGGAACTGCTGCAGACGATTCGACAAATCTCAATGGGACTATTATTGAAACTATTGCCGACAGCTCAACAGCTGGAGAGATCACGACTTAGTATGTCCTCTCATATCCTTGCAAAGTTACAACCCTTACACTATATTCAGCCAAGGGGGTATACCCCCATATTCTGCGCCTTCACATGTCATCTATCCCGAAGAAAACATTCCTAACCCATTCGTGGGCGACATGCGGCCCCAACCCGTCTTTGATAACCTACGGCCTCATTCGCTTTTTCGCCCAGCAGTCCTGCCAGCAGATGTCGACCTTCGTCTTGATCAGAGCAGTATCTGGATGACTGTCGATGAGCAGACTTGTAAGTAACAGATACCGATGGCTTGCCCTTTGCTTACACTTCTCCTATTCATGCAGCTCGGGCCGTTTATTGGATCACACCTACATGTCTTTGTTGCAAGCATCCAGCATTTGCTCAGCACTGTGATCGTGGCTGGCCCGCATGCGCGCGATGTACCTCCCGTGGCATCAACTGTCTCCCGGGAAAGCAATGGGGTAACTTGCGTGCCAAGTCTCGTCGTAGAGGTACAGCTTCTTTCGTACCAGCACCCAGGGCCACGACATCACGAAGTGTCAGGCTCAGTAATGCTGCTAAATTAGCTATTGAGGCTGCCGAAGCTGCTTCTGCTGCTGCATCAACTGAGATCACGAAGGCGACTATGCAAAAGTCAAATCCCAAACCAAAGGCAACTACTATCGTGGACACTGAAATGACGAATGGCGAAAAAGCAAATGGTATTACCACCAAATCTGCAACGTCCCCTTTAACAGTGCCGGCGGAAATTACATCTCCTGATGTACCAATTCCTATCGTCACTGCTCCACCTACTGCCGCAACCTCCCTACCCAATCGTAGCAAACGACCTCATTCAGTCCTTGCCGTTCCGTCGTCCAAAAACGAAGTGTTTACCAAACGGCCTCGCCAAAAGGTCCCATTAGCAAAGTCTGTCGTTGCGTCTTCACCCGACGATGAATTGTATTTCGCACGCCTCAAAGCCAACGAGCTCAAACCCGCGTTGAGCAATACCCATGGCTCATGTCCTGTCTGGGCCCAGACGCGAAGAGGTCTCCAAGCGGCGTTGGAATACTTTAGAGAACCAAAAAGAACCTTGGGAGCAAGTGTGGATATTAGTGGAGGCGGTATGGCGAGAGGTGTTTTGTTTGAAGGCGCAGTTGAGGCGCAGGGCGTTTACTGGGGGCAAGGTGAACGAATAGGAACCATTATGACTTCTATGTAAGTGCTCTCTTGTCGATTGACATGCTCTGTTATTTACATTACTATCAAGCGGTCATCCTCGTAGACAAAAACCCATCATTCCGCAGGAGGACGAGGTAGCACCTGTACTTCCTGAGCCTTCTTCCTCCACGCTTTCAGCTACAGCAGGCATCAATCTTGCAGAATCATTGAAGTCCGGGAAAAAGGAAGCTGTCAACGACGAGTTACCAGAAATCAAAGCGCTGTTAAAAACACAAAGAGCGAGGATACCGGTTGCTCTCGCTGTCGCCCAAGACTATAGCGCGGTTCCTTTTAGAGTAGCAAAGCCATTTATGGTGCTCGGGTGGTTCTGGATTGTCGAGTCTTGGGTGTGTTCCCATTTTTTCTCGCTTCTCGTTCGCTTTGATGCTAAAATAAATACATAGCTCGAGCCGGTGCTTACTTCATTGGAACTCTTCAAGCCCATTCAAAAAGCTCCCAGTGGTCCACCAGAAAAAGTTGTATGGAAATTTAGATTCGAATATTGCCGTGGATCCCAACCACCACCTTGGTGGTCAACTCCCAGCCAGCAGTCTGGTCAACAAGGGGAGGAATCTATCACTGCCACCAGAAAGGTGCCTGTTGACTCATCATGGGATTTTATCGGGCATAGCAATACCAATGAGGCGGATACGGTGAGATCACCAACGCCGGTAGATGAGCCGAACGGTCACGTAGAAATGTACAGTAGTGAAGAGGATAAAAAGTACACCCACCAATGTGAAAACTGCCGAAAGATCTCACATAGGGTATATGCGGATGGGGATATCTGCCTGAACGAGAGCTGCTCTTGGTTCTTTGGTGATGCGTCTGATGCCAGTAGTAGGTCAACCATTTGCCTCTCCATTCATGTGTTATGTCTACTAATTCCTATGTTAGACCGGATAGGACCAATTCGAAACGAACCGGGAGCACTTCAAGAAATACCGCATATCCTCCCCGAACAGCTCAATCTCGTTCTGGTTCCGGAGGAACCAGGCGTCCATATGTTAAAGGGCGGACGAGAAAATATTGGGCGAGAATACTGGACAGGGTTCGTGTGTAGTAAATGTAAACTGGCTCAGGAGAGAGATGATTGGTCTGGCTGGAGATGCAAGTTGTGTGATGTAAGTGGCGGATATCCTACCACCATTTTTCAAGAGCTGACCCGTGAGCATATATAATAGTACTTTGTGATTAAATCTGGATTTCACTCACACATCGCCCTCCGGCCTCTCCGACCCGTCTGCACCGGACCAAGGCAAGAAGACGGTTTCGCCACATGGCCCAAGCCGGCACACAGATCATGGTCTCTTTACGAAGATAACGCCAAGGTCATTCGTTATCAGGTCGATGCCACCCTGGGTCCGGGGACAGAGGTTCATCATGTATTAGGCAGTGAGAGGCAGGCGGATTTCACTGGGAAATCTTTCATGGAGCTGCAAAAGCTGGGAAGCGTACCTTCGGTGGCCGGTGATGTTAACCTTCCAAAAAGATTTCCTGCTCTTCCTGACGAAGAAGTGAAGAGACGTAAGATTACTGGTTTCCTCTACTGATCTCAGCCTGCTGATCAGACTTTTAATAGCGGCAGAGTCTTTCTTATCGCCATTCTACACCTTTCTCGCGGGCAATGACGCTCCATCTCTCCCCGGTTTTCCGACTGGACCTATCGTACGGTGGAAATCTTGTCCCAAGACGTTTGTGGATGTGATGCACATCATCAACTTTCAAGCAGGAAGGATGTTCCCTGGTCGACCTCAGTGAGTCCAAACGTCAAGTTGTTCTTGGGGCTGTCTAATTATCTGTGAATGTTAGGTTCAGCAATTTGACTATGGCGGCATATCCTCCTCAAATTCTAACATCTCAACACCCTGTACGCCAATCACTAACATAAGATACGAATATACCAAGCTGACGTCAGAATCCTAAAGCCAATCACCGTTCCCCCAAACTCTTACATCGCCATCATGTTTTTAGGATCCGACTGCACCGTACGGTTTCGACCGGCCGGTACCCGTATAAAGCCTGGAGAGATTACAGTCCAACATGGTGATCTGATAGGTGTTCAGGCAGGTAGCGAGCCAACAGATGTTAGTTTAAAAACGGGCTCTTTTGGAATCAGTAAGTTTATTTTCCCCTTGATGATCAAGCTAACAATGTAATAGTCTGCATCGCTCGTCATGGTGGTCAATATGCCGAATCCCAAAACCAAAACGAATTCAAGTCCGAAAGTCCGCTTGAATCTGCCCCTGTTCCCGCAGAAATAATAGAAAAACCTGCTCTTCTTCCGGAAGCTCCTCTGACCAACTGGTACATAGGAGGTCTACCTCTTGATCCTGCACAGCCTACGATTGTCTTGCCACCTTTTAGAGCTGAGCGGCCAAAACCTGTTTGGACTGGGGATGCGACAAATGTAGAAGAAAAAAGCAAGGAGAACAATGAAGGGCAACAAGCAGATCCAAACATTGTTATTCTTACCACTCCTCCGCCTACTCCTCGTCTGCGAGAACCGCGAGGTCTATCACCGCTTGCTGGATATGGTGAAAGCACAGCTTCCCTTCGTCGATCACTCGCTGTTGCATCTCCATCCTCGCCGCCAGTGGCTGCTAAGAGGGGCGGAAAGGCGACGAGGGGACGGGCTAGTACGGGATCTAGTGTAGCCGACGGTCGTCGATCATCAACACCGATGAGAGGAAGGAAGAGAGCATCTACTGGCAAGCGGAAAGCAAAAGCAGAACCGGAAGCGAGTGATGTAGAGGGCGAGGACGAGGTATCCAACAGTGGAGAGCCGGAAGAAGATGGTAAAGGAAAAGGGAAAAGAAGGAAGAATATCGGTGGGAGAAGGAGCTTGGGCACACCAACTACCACGAGAGGCAGGGGCGGAGGAAGAGGAAGAGGTGGAAGAAAGAGTGCGGTAGTTTAACGTCTTGATGTTACTACCATAATCTTGCGTTCACTGGTCAGGACCATTCTACAGATATATAAACTGCATCTTTCAAAATATACAACATCATTTAAAGGTGAAACATGTTTTTCAACCTGTTGGATAATGTGCCAGATAGGTTGGAGACATTGCCATTGGATTACATTGTGTCTCCTTAGAAATGGAATGATCCCAATTACAAATGCGGAAGATGCTGAGCGCATAAAGACACCATTTCAGACGTCCCGATATCCTTTATGATCGAAAAATGGTGAAAGGCTGGCACAGGGGTAGCGTAGCTAAAGGCGTGGAGGTGGAAGCGATGGTACTGAAGTAATTGCACATTAACTGGATTTGGAAAGTGATCAATAGCAGAGAGTCAAGGAAGCCTCTCTGGTTATCAATTTGGAAGAATCAGTCGCTGTCGAAAGCATTGTTAGTAGGCGAGTTAAAATATATATACGTAGCTTTGAAAGACCAATAGTCACGTGACTCCGATACGATAAGCTAAGATAACCGGAGATAGTTCGAAGAAACACCCGAAAAGGGATTGTTGAGGTCACATCATAATCTCTAGCATTGCGAGGAATTTGTCAACCCAGATAGTTACAGGTGGAGGAAATTCATCGTCGTGATGGTTGACTACCTGTATAGGTTGAGGCGTTGAGGCATTACGACGATTTCATTCGAAATCCTAAAACGAACGACTCTCAACTTTTGTATAGCGATTTTTTTGGTCTGTTAGTTTAATAATTTGGTAGCAGGTGATAGAAGTCTGTCATTTATGCGAAGGGGATCCGACGGCATCGATCACCAATTGACTGGCCCTTCAAACAAGAACTGTACGGTCTTCCAGCAAAACCAATGTCATTTACGTAATCGTTCGACATTCGCCGTATTCTTTTCGGGGAGTGGGAAAGCTGCTTTGGGCCGTCTATCGCACTGCAGTGAATCCAGTCCAATTAATGCACATTACCGTGGAAATCTTTCTGAATATGAAAGTAATGATTTTTTCATGGCAAAACGTTATTCATTTTATGGCCTGCTTTTTACTACCTACTTCCTCCACTACTTTACGACAATTCGCTAAAGGCGTTTAGACAGTGCCGGAGGCAGTGATGGTGATCTTGGCCTTGGGCTCTGAGAACGTTATCAGCTTCTGAGGCTCGAAATTGCCGAAGAAGAATACGAAACTTACTGCCAGAGTCGGAGCCGTAAGACTCGATCTTCCTGACGAGGTCCTGACCAGAGGAAACCTCACCGAAGACACAGTGCTTGCCGTCGAGCCAAGAGGTAACGACGGTGGTGATGAAGAACTGAGAGCCATTGGTGTTGGGACCAGCGTTAGCCATGGAGAGGAGGAAAGGTCGGTCGTGACGGAGCTTGAAGTTCTCGTCGGCGAACTTGTTGCCGTAGATGGACTTGCCGCCAGTGCCGTTGTGGTTGGTGAACTAAAAGGGAAAGAACGTCAGCACAAAACAGGGTACGGCGTGGTGCGAAAAAAGGTTACGCACGTCACCACCCTGGAGCATGAACTGGGGGATCACTCGGTGGAAACCAGAGCCGGCGTAACCGAAGCCGTTCTGGCCGGTACAGAGTTCACGGAAGTTTCGGGCAGTCTTGGGGACGACATCGTCGAAGAGCTTGAAAGTGATTCGGCCGGCGGGGGCGTCTATCGAAAGTTCGATGTTAGCGAACTGAGGGCAAGCAAACAATATCACCCAACGAAGATGCAAGATATTGACTCAAGTGATGGATAGGTCATTATACTCACTGTTAATGGCAATGTCAAAGTAAACTTGGCTATTGAATACGATTAGTTCAACATTGCAGAGATGACTCAACAGCATGGACGACATACGACATGGTGCTGGCGGTGGAAACGAAGCGACGAGCGAAGGACATTTTGTAAAGCGTGGATATTGTGAAAGAGCGGAAACACAGAACGAGTTAAACACTGGTGAGCATGAGCTTGTTTCCTAGAAGGGGCGCTACTTACGATGTGTTCTTTTCGTTGTTTGGGGATGTGAAGAAGAGAAGGAAAAGGAAGGAAAGCGAGGGAAGGAATGTGGTGGAATGCGATGGGTCGCACTGCACAAGGCAAGTGGTGGCGTTCGCCGCTGGCCGCTTGCGTCAGAGGTGACCGGCGTTTAAGGTCGCAGTCCACGTGGATTCCTTGTGGCACACGCGGCGATGCTTACGTATGCGAGAGTGGAGGCTGCCTGGTTGTTGGACGCGTTCGAGCTTCGAGGCACGGAGGAAATGTCCGGCATCAGCAACGAATATATGCGAGTCTTCCATCGAGCACGCTGCAAACCACAACAGTAGAGAACGACGCGCCACCCAGTCAGGATGGAAGAGATCGTCATCCCGAGTATGTCTTTCTTCTTCCTTCCCTGCTCACACTGACACTCTTAGACCTCGAGGACGACGAGGACGACTTCCTCCCCGCCCTTGCTCGTCCCGTGTTTGGTGCAGCTTCTTCGACCACTTCCCTGCCAGATACTGACTCTTATGGTCATCGAACGAATCTCTCTTCCGACTCGTCGTATCCTGCAAAGTTTGGATCTACGACGCCCACTCGCCCCGCGCTGCCCAAAGGCTCGGCCAGCTTCTCCGCAAACACCGGTCATGGTTTTGGTCAAGACGCAAGGCTGGGCAAGTTTAGCAATGCCTCATCTTCTTCGCTTGTCACTCCTGGTACCTCTATTAGCTCCAGCCTTGCTTTAACGCCCGGCAAAAAAAATGGCCTTGCTTCAAAGGGATCTCTGGCGTCTTTCAAAAACGCTTTCAAATCTTCAAACACAGCCGTGCCACCAGTACCAATGTTCGACTCCAGATCAGGTGCACCTGGCTATCCAGCCCTGAAAAACCCATTCTCCAGATTCGATTCTCCTGTTTCGCCAAAAAGCGCTGGGTTCAAAATCTCCTCAAAAGGAAAGACACCGTCGACGTCGTCACCTGCTATGGCACGGTATCAGTCCTCGGATGGAGGAAGAAAATACTCTATCACATCGTCCCATCGCTCGCAAGGTGGCCGATCCATGACTTCTCAGGGATCATCCAATTTCCGAGCAGATGATTACCCTATGCCCGCTCTGCCACCCATACCAACCAGGCAAACGCCATCAAGGATAGGGAGGCATGGTAGTGATGCAGGAAGTTTTATGATGGGAAGGAGAAATGGAAGTGCCGATTTAGATGGATTATATTCTGCTGCAACGCCAGCGGAGGAGGCTTTGAGAGTAGTGTTCAAGGAGTTTAGAGAAATGGCCGGTAATAAAGTGCACAAGGTCTGTGCAAGGCCATTAGTACGCTATTTGTTCCTTCCATCACGACCAAGCTGACGAGTACTAGAACTCTCATCCGTCTTTATCTTCCTTTCTTGATATAGGCGTCGATCCGCAATTCGACAGCATCGTCACTTCTCTCTCACAATGCGCAACGCGCCACGCTCGTCGAGTTGTTGACCTCTTGATGTCGTGGTGCCGTGACTACTGTGGCAACATTGGAGCCAGCGAAGTTCGGACGCATTTGGACCGCTCAATAGGATTACAGATAAAGGTTGAAGAAGCTGCCGCTATCCTGCAAGCACGAAAATCCTCAGCAGCAAGGTTTATCATGAATCGGGTGTTGATAGAGTTGTTGAAGATAATACCAAAAGATTCACTGGATCAAGAGCTTGGTATGACCCTCGAACAGAACGCCTTCAACGCTTATCGCTCGGAGAAAATTGAAGACGTCATGCAATTCCCGCACCGCAAAGCTGTTTCGCAACTACAGGTGGAACTCCTTGGTCAGCTATCCAAAACTCGATTTTTGACGGTTAGCGATAGATTTATCCGCGAACTGAGCAAGTATGATACCAATCAACAACCGACCAAAGAAGCAGAGGCAAAGATTGAGCACTTGCTGAAGGGTATGCGCCAACTTCAGCTCAAAGTCTACCCGGAGGAAGAGCTTGAACTATCCGCCGAATTCCTTCAATCACTTTCTGCTTTTTTCGCCACCGCCCATGGTCAGTCTCTGAAGACTGCGTACGCCGAGACATTGTCATATCTTCTTCATCCTGTAGTAGAAACCGCGACGGCAGAAGTCAATCATCCTATCTGGTCGCAAGCAGTAGCCGTGATCTTGGAGCGCGCAATAGGAATGGTCAGCAAAGCGAGGTATTGGGGCTCTGCATTCCCATTGATGGTGATTGTTATGGGTGTGAGTCCGCGCGACGGGTTTATGCAACAGTGGCAGGGCGTCATCGATGTAATTCTGGCAAAATTCAAAGTGAGTGTTAGTATCCGTCAATGCAGCCAAGCTAATGCGAATGAAGGACCGTAACCTGAGACCTATAGCAATGGGCGCCTTCATTCGTCTGCTGTGGATATATCTCCACAGATGCAGCGAGTCATCGACTTCAACCAGGAAACGCCTCGACCCTCTCGTTCACATTCTGTTCCATTCTTCTCCAACATCACCTCTCTACCCTCCAGATATACCCATCGAAGCATTCATTTCAGTCTTACATTATGTGATGACTCGCCAAATTGAGTACGGGGAAGAGCTAGTCTCGGCTTTTTTGGGCGGTCGGGCGGTTGCTGGCGAAGGTGGGGCAGACAGAGCCACTGCACTTGTGCGGGCTATTGACTACACATTACGAGCTATCGAACTTGAAAAGGCTGCCACATGGCCTCAATATCCCGACTTCAACAAGTTTGGTCTAGAAGGCTACGAGTCATCAGGCGAAGTCTTGCCATTCGAAGCAGAATCGAAAGTGGAAGTACGCGATCTTCTCAAAAGGTGTGGTCCTTTATTCCTCAACACCTTGGTAGACTGCGACAATGATGTCCGACATCTTCTACTCTCGAACGATGCGGTGACGCTTTCCGGACACACTTCTAGCAATACAATGGACAATCCCTTGGACAGCATCACTATTAAGCATGGCGATGTGTATGTGTCATACTCAGCGAGGTTCGCGGCGAGGTTGAGGTTAATGGGCGCCATTATTGACACTCTGCCGCGATGTTTGCCTAGTGATGCTAAGTGGGGAGAGCTGGCGAGCATACTTAGCCGGGCGACATTCTCTGTTGACCCAAAGCTATGTGAGTCAGCGGCTAATGCACTCAAAAGGATTTCTCAAGACCCCCAGAAATGTTTGCTCTTGGTCACTACATATCGCGGATTCGTCTTTGAGACGAGGCACGTCTTTAAGGATACGTTCATTGGCGCACGACTTTTTGAGAGCCAGTTTGAAAGAGTGATAAGATTGTGGTTGGATATGCTTCAGTCGCTGGTCGGTCACCAACGCGTAGCAGAGGCACAAGCTCAAGCGGATGAAGAGGCGCCTGATCTCCCTCCCATCGAGTCTTCACAGATTGCCCAAATTGAGGGCTGTGCCTTATTTCTTCTGTGCTCCTCATCCGCCACACTTCGAAAACTCGCTGGTCAAATTCTTGTCGCAGCCCGAAACCTAGAAAGCCAACAGCGTATGCCGTCTGCCGCTTTCCGATATAGTCGTATCTCTCCTGATCGTTCTGCAATGTCTCGTGTCCTCGACAGCTATGAACACGCCTTTTCTGAGGCGGACATCGTTGCATTGGGACAGATACCCTGGCTGTCGCAACCCGACAGATTGAGATTGGAGACGCTGGTGGGAACAATTAAAAAGGAAGGGAACAAATTGATTCAAAGGATTGCTGAGAGCGAGCATCCAAGAGACGGGGCGTTATGGTTAGCTGTACTGCCGCACTTCATTGGAAAAGTTGCAGAGACGTTGCCAAACGCTGCACACGAACTGAGGTCTGTTGTGGGTGGTCTGGTGTTGAGATTACAAGCGCATGTGGCAGTTGTGGCAGGGGGCGCGATGCGCGGGACGCCGAGTCGGAATGATGGAGGATATGCGTCCACCAAAAGTTCAACGGACGTGGCTGTCCTTGCGGAGCATTGGAGAGCTTACCACAGTGTTTTATGTGTTACACTTATCCCACCGAATGCAAATGGCCCTTCTCCATCCACGCCTCCGGTACAGAGATCGACAGCAAAAGACATGATCATCCTCAATCAAGATGCTATCAATTCATCAGGCTTGTTTACTTACTTGACGTCACTGCTTGGGTGGGAAGATCCCCGGTTCAAGGATGCAGCTGTTCATGCCTTAGGGTCGATCAGGCAGGGGATGTTGAGGCCATTGGCTGAACAGCTGCTGACCTTGGCTAGACGGCTGATGGATGGCACAAAAGTCGGTGGGACATCGCGAGAGGGTACCACTAAGAAAACACCGAATGCCAACATTTGGACTGCCCTTGCACACATTTTCCGACTCATTTCGCCTCTCGTCCTTGACTCTAAATCTTCCTCTCACCTCGCCAACTTGTCGTCTATGATAGGCTTCGTCAAACTCACATACTCCCTTCTATCTGATCGATCTGTCAAGGAGGATTTCGATCTTCAAAATCTCCGTCGCTCATTTTGTGTCGTTGTCGAAAATCTTACCAATGCCCTTGGTAAACTAGACTCCTCGCACCGCTTCTTGGGTGAAGACATGCGCGGGGCCATTTTCAAACTGTGTACCGAATGGTGTTTGGTCGGGCGTCGGCCTGATGTGGCAAAGGCCAGGGAAAGTCAAATGCTGCAGGCAGCCGCGGGGGGTTACAAGGGTGAAAAAGATAGGGCGACATATCTGGATGATTTGCAGAATAAGACTAAGCTACTGTCGATGGCGGCAGCGGAGGCTATGGCAGGACTTTGCGTGAGTCGAACTGAATGTGGTTCGACAAAGGGCTAGCTGCTGACTGTCATCCATAGCAAGGAAAGTTGATATCAGCCTCTGACTCAAGCCCCGCACAACAAGCGTCAGAGCATATTGTAGAGCCATTATTAGTATTGAGGTGGATAAGAGGGATGTTCGGGTCTGGAAATGCGTCGCATAATGTGACCGGAAAGTAAGTCGTGGTGATTTTGGTATGCTCAGGGCAAAAATTGACCTTTTTGAAGGAGAGCGTTGTTTGCTCTGCTCAAATACAACTGGGAATGTGAGCGTCTTTTGGACGAGGTGTTGCACCAATCATTTGGTGAAGGCGAACAGTTCCCCCTTGACTCGTCGTTCTTCGGTGTCGTGGCCGACCTTCTGTCCGAGGGTCTTATCACTTTACCTATCGAACAGATTGCATGTCTCACCCTGTCAAAGCTTGGTCATCCGGTTCCCCATATCCGACAACGAGCTTTCCAACTCATACAAACTTTACTGGTGCTCCCTGAGCAACAAATGGCAGCAAGTAAATTGCTCGCATCAGTTGGCAGCTTTTCCCCAGTTACTTATCGGAAGGCTCAAACCATCTTATCTGCTCAGCTGGCAGGAATCTATGCCGAGAACTCTTTTGAGTTCCTTAGCGAATGTACCATTCGCTTGAGTCAGCTTGAAGCTCCGCGGCGACAAGCCACGCTGTGTATAATAAGCCCTTGGGCACAGCACTTGGAAGTGTTATCAGACACATCTGAGCTTGAGGCTGAGCAAGTCACAAGACAGTTGAAAGCACTGCATAATCTCGTCTACTTGGCCGTGAGGTTTGGCGATGATTATATCGAAGAGGTCAAGGCGATCATCCATTCATTTGTCGGGTCTGATACCACTCAATCAGAAAATACAACTGCGCTTGTCAAGTTCCTATTTGAGCAAGGCGGAAAACGAAGGTCACCTGATTTCGTTGAGCATGCTCGGAGGATTATCGCTTGCCTTGCTAGCCGCCCAGCTGGAGACTCAATCTTCGAGGATATTTGCAATTTTGTCGAGCCCAATGCCATGGTCGCCTTACCTGACGCGGATGTGCCGCCAAGTCCCATGTCATCTCTTGCAAATCTTGATACTATTATGAGCGCACCTTCGACGAAGTCACAGACATTCTCCACGGGCCAGCTGGCGTTAATTTTCGCGAGTGAGCTGCTCCCCCATCGACTCGGAGATATAGATCTGCCCCAGAAACTACCGGCTCTATTGCATGCGGCTCTCATACAATGTGATCATCCTTCATCAGCGTTGAGAGAGCAAGCTCAAACCGTACTCTTCCAAGTTCTCAGAGCTTGGATCTGTGACGTTTCTAGGGTGCCATCTAAAGACGCACATACGATTTGGGCGTCAGCTGAGCACAAGGTGACCTCGCTGGCGCGAAGCGGAAACATTTTTTGGAAAAGTGACGATATGGGCGGGACCGACGTTGCATTTCTTGCGCCAGCCAACATGACTACATTTATTGTAAAGATTCTCGGGATCCTCCTCCCTCTACAGCCCAAGATTCGCCAACATTGGGGCGAACTCGCTTTGAGCTGGGCCACTACCTGCCCTATGCGTCATTTGGCTTGTCGCTCTTTCCAGGTCCTACGTATCCTTTCTCCGAAGATCAACCCCCGCATGATTTCAGATACTCTGGCACGACTTTCAAGTACGATAGGCAGCTCATCCTCTGAAATCCAGGCTTTTAACTCAGAGGTACTTCGAACTTTCGCCTCTATCGTACAGTCTCTCAGTCCAACCGAAGCATTGGCATATCCCCAGATCTTCTGGTGCAGCCTTGCATGTCTCACTACGCCCTACGAGAATGAATTTTCTGAAGTTATAGAATTGCTGTCTCACGTTTTGGACAAAACCAATCTCTCGGATCCAACGGTCGTGCAACTTCTCAATTCCTATCGACCGACAGACTGGGTCGGGCCGTCACCTTATCTTCAGTCTCTACTTTTAGTCGGTTTACGATCGTCCAAAACGGCATTCTTGACATTCGACATTATCCGCCGTCTAACCAGTGCTTCCAACGATGAGTTGATTGACGATCCGAACGACAGATTAATCCACGGCTTCATTGCTGCCTTACCCTGGATGCTTCATTCGACAGACCTTGGAGAACCTAATGAAGAGCTAGCTGGTATGGCGCTGGATCTGGCTGAGATAGCTGATCAACAAGGTCAAGCTAGCTTTTCCCGTCTTCTTACATCATTCGCCAAAGTCCGTTTCAGGTCCAAGGATGACTTCATCCGTCAGGCAGCAAGTCTTTTGCGCGACTACATGCCGACTCATGCTTTGGATATCGTCACGCTCCTCTTGGGCTTCGTTCTCAACACGTATGATTGGATGAGAGAAAAGAGTATGCAAGTACTCAAGCTGGTCCTTCAATCGCCGGAAGCTAGAGCACCCCTTCAAGCGCATGGAAATGAGCTTTTACAGCCTCTTCTGAGATTGCTTGCTACTGAACATGCTTCTCAGGCACTTGATGTTCTGGACATGCCGGTGACTGCGACGGCAGTACCTGCTGGCGATAATAGTACAGTGTCACCTGGCTACGGTGAAGTTTTTGGAGTGGTAGAGGAAAGTGGGTGGAGTGTACCAAAGGCAAAGGAGCTTTCGGCCCTCACCCGAGAAAACGTTCGTGCTGTCTTCAATACCTGTGCTACTGAGACCAGGGCAGCATCTGCACACTTCTCAGTCGTCCAATTCGCCGATATGCGATCGTTCGGGCCGAATGCAAGCCAAGTCAGTCTTGACATTCCTGCCTCACCATTCATGAATGAGTCAGTGGTCATGGATAACGCGTCGATTGGTGACCTTGTTGGAGCATTGCACAATCTCGGGCACTTCTTCGAGGATGAAGATGGTGCTGCTGGGACCACGGGGAGTACCAGCCCTCCTTTGGCGCTGCGGGAATAGCAAGACGATTAAAATAGAAAAAAAAGCCACTGCAGCCGGTATTTGTACGTGGTCCCCCAACGTGGTACGAGTGCTCTCCAGCCTAACTTCCTCATTCGGACAGAGTAAGGTGTTATATGAAGGCTAAGTGTCCCATACATATGACCGTAACTGGCCTTGCCAGACAAGGTATAATCGTTGTATTACGATAGGGCTTGCCTTGACAGATGGTGGGGGCAATGAACGCACTGCCGAATTTCATGCTATCAAGACATGGCGCAACAAGCAGTGATGTCAATGAAAGAAGACTAAGGCATATCATGGCTGTGAGTACATTTCTGCCCCTATGGCTATACAATCATTAATAATTCCAATAGCGCGGTATTTTGAGCCTCTGAGTAATGGCGCAAAGTGATAGTAGCAGTAATAGTAATAGTCAAGAATATAGTGTAGAGACGCCGGGCCCTAGCAACGTTTGTATAGACACATGTATGTAGCATTGCAAGTCTTGTAACAGCTCAATGGATATTATACCACAGCCGATAGACCTCACTCACCCCTTGCACATCATCGAGAACTCTTTGGGAAAAGGCTACATCAGCCAAAGCGGAGAACGGAGTTATTATCGGAGAATCTGGAGTGGACGACGATCGTCGGAGAGTGTGAGCGGAGGTAAATGCGGAGCAGTAACTTAATCTTTCTTTTGCCTCTTGTGCTTATACCCAATCTATCAAGAATAACATTAAACTTGCTCAATAACAAAAGTATTCTTTGCATTGTGATCACAGGAAGTAGACATTTTTCATTTGGACTTGGTTGGGGGTTGCCCCACAGCGTCGTTGTTGTGTCCGTCCTTATCTCGGTAGTCGACAGTCACGAATTAGCCGAGGTCTCGGCACGCATTAGCTTCCGTCCATATAACCATTTCACATCCCCCATTCCGGCCGCTGCCCTTCCGGAGAGTTGACATCAGCTATAAAACAATGTTTAGTATCTTGACAAAAACTACAACAAATTTATTACTACTCCAAACCAGAAGAAAAGTAGTCCTACAACAGATCAGAACCATGTCTGTATTCAGCACCTCTCGGTCCGTTCACTGTTTCTTTTGTTATCCGGTAAAAGTTATCCGGCTAACTTGACGATGCAGATTGGCTGGTAAAACTGGTATGCTCTCCATATAGTTCTGTACACAAAACTGCCTCATCCTGATATCTTGTCTAAGTCCTTGTGACTGGTGCCTCCGCCGGTATCGGTGCCTCAACTGCCGAGCTCTTCGCTAAATGCGGGTCCAATGTCGTCCTCCTCGCCCGACGAGCGGACAACCTTCAAGCAGTGAAAGCTAAATGTGAAGCTGCCCACAAGGAGTCTGGGCTAAAGGAGGGCGGTAAAGTGGTCGTCATTGAGGCAGACATGCAGAAGAATGAGCACTTGGATGCCATCCCCACCAAGCTTGAAGGCTTGGAAGTTGACATGTCAGTGCACACGATTGTAGGTTGACAAGGCACGTATAAGCTGATTCGGTCTCTCGCAGTCTTGTCAACAATGCTGGTATGGTGAGGGGTAAAGAGCAAGTGGGAGGTATGTTATCATCCTGAAGGAATATGGGAATAAAGCTAATGAGCAATGTTACCGCATATTAGACATCTGTTGGTCACACATTATCTCATCCTTGGTTGAAGTGTTGAGCTTACCGAACTTAAATGTCCTGCAGCTGAAGATGACATCAATGTGATGTTCTCAACCAACGGTAAGCTACCATATGTATGGTTCCTTGTACCATACTGAACATATACTTTTCCAGTCCTCGGTCTCATTCACTTAACTCAGATCTTTGTTCGTCAATTCAAGCAACGAAACGCTGGCATGATTATTAACCTCGGTTCCATCGCCGGTCGTGAACCTTACGCTGGTGGTGCCATCTACTGCGCTACCAAGCACGCCCTTGCCGCTTTCACCGGCAGTTTGTTGAGAGAACTTGTCAACACCCCCATCAGAGTCTGTGAGGTTCAACCGGGCATGGTGGAGACAGAGTTCTCCATTGTCAGGTTCAGGGGCGACAAGGACGCTGCCGATGCTGTTTACAAGGGGATTCAGCCATGTGCGTGTTATACTTCCAAGTAAAGATGGAAACGTAGCTGATGAGTTTTGTTCAGTGGTTGCTCAGGATATCGCCGAAGAAATCGTTTGGTGTGCCTCCAGGCCTGCGCATGTCAATATTGCCCAACTCTGTAAGGTGACTGTTCCCAAGATGTGTATCGAACTGACCTCTTTTTTTTCAGTCGTCATGCCTGTCAACCAGGCCACGCCTACTCTTGCTCACCGAAGTTCTTAAAGTCATGAAACATGATTCAGGCAGTAAATGCCAAAACTTAATGCAGCTATTTCAAACAAGTACATGGGTATATCTAAACAAGATGCAGTAAAGAGCCGAAAGTAAATTGCACATGTCCCCTATCTCTAAACTAAGCCTTGGCCTCCTTGGCCTTCCTCTTCTCGATGGCCTTCCTCTTCTTCTCAAGCTTCTCCTTCTCGGCAGCCTTTTCGCGGTTGGAATACTGCATCTTTTCGTAGAGCTTAGCCTTCTTGTTACTCATCATGATCTTCCTCAAGTCCTCTTCGCCCTTCTTCTCTTTCTGAGAAGCAGGCACCTTCTTGGCATGCACCTTGGTAGCCTCTTTGAGCTGAGCGCGGAAAGCAGAGTGGGAAACACCGTTGGTTTCAGCTTCGAGTTCAGCGGCGTGGAGGAGAGAAGCATCTGAGGGGTTCTGAGCGGCAGCGAGAAGAGCCGGAGGGTATTCAGCAGCGACTTCCTCCTTGCCATCCTCTTCTTCATCCTCAGATTCGCCCTCATCTTGCTCGGCAGCTTCCTCCTCCTCCTCACCTTCCTGACCCTCGGCAGCCTTCTCACCCTGTTCTTCCAACCAGGGCCTGTACAACTCACCCTCACCGTCCCAAGGACTGAGATGGGGCGGGAGAAGCTGACCAGGGCCGTAGCCTTCGCTGCTGATGATTTTTTGCTTGTTGACACAGTCTGCAACCCATTGGGGTTGAATCCAGACCCACTTCCTACCAGCTTCCATCTCCCTCATCCTCTCAACGGTGATAGGTCGGTCGATGATAACGTGTGTGATAGAATCAGCATTAGGAGCGTCGGCGGGGGTAGGAGCGGTAAGTGAAGTAATGACCTTGCCGCCCATCGCACGGACGACGAATTCCCAGGTTCGGGAAGAGGTTTCTCGAGAAAGGTAAAAAGTGTAAGGGGAGAAGAGAAGGTTCTGTCGGGCAGGGGTAGAAGAAGTGGCGAGAAGAGAGTTGTAAGTAGTGAGAGGAGCTGAAGCGACGTCGTCAACTTCTTGAGCCTTGCTAGGCCGCTCCACAAAGTCCTCGTCCTCTTCTTCGTCAGTCTCCTTGGCACCTTCATCCATGTCCACATCAGCGTCATCTCCAGCAGCCTTGATGCCCTTGATGGCCTTTCGGACAGCCTTCTTGGACACTTGAGTCTTGCCGTCTGCACCCTCGGCAGCCTTCCTCTCAACAAGCTTGAACGCGCCGACAGACTCTCCTTGTTCGTCGAGCTCGACATCCAAAGGAGGAGGGTACACGAGGTTTTCGTCGGTGTAGAGTTTGAAAAGCACGAATCCAACCATGGTCCTGTAAAGGTCAAGGAAGGTCAAAAGGATCCTGAAGTCGACATCGTGGGGGACGTGTTGCTGGAACTCGAAACCTTCAAGCCATCTCACCCTGACGGGCTCACCACCTTGACCAGGAACCTCACATTCGTAATAGACACCCTTGATACCGAGGAACATCTTTCGAAGAGAGTGAGTCCTAATAGCCCAGAGCTTCCATTCAGAAATGAGACGGCTGCACTCGGCAATGACCTCAGATGGAACGAGGGTCTTTCCAGGGATAGGGTTGGTGGGAAGGGTGGAGAAAAGGTGGACAAGGTTGAGGGGATCCTGGAGATCTTGAAGGGCAAGAGTGAACGTGGGGTATCTAAACGTCGCGATTAGGTAAAAAGTTTTCAAAAAACAACTTCATGAGTACTCACCTCTCCCTAACAAGGTGATCCAACCTCGCCACTGGCTTAGCATCTTCCAAGTTCTTCGCCAATCCCCATTCTTGTCTACCAATGGCCCTAGCAAGCTTCTTGGCAAAGGCCTTGTGCTCTCGGAACTTGACAAGCAGAGGCTCGTGGAGAAGGTACTGGATGTCCTTGTGGTAGTAGAATGAAGCAGGAGCCGAAGAGCCCTTGTTGGCGCGCTTCTTGTTGAGAGGCTCACGGGGGTAGATACCTAGCTCAAGGATTAGTTTCTAACCATATCAGGCCATCACAAACATACCCTTCAAAATACAGAGACGCCTAAAGTCGGAGAGAGAAATCTGCAACTTTTTCAAGGCCTGGTTTCTTGTGACATAGTTTTTGGCCCTACATCCCTGTCAGTTGGTGATTCCTGTGGGTGGTGGTAATACTAACGCTCCGGACTCTCCTCGCTTCTTGATCTTTGCCATTTTTATGGATCTTTTTGGGGAATTAGAGGTAGATGTTGAATATTTGGCTGTCTGTACATACAAACCTCAAAAGGTGGAGGGAACCAGGAAATTTATTTTTCTCCTCTTTTTTTAATATTTTTATCCGGTGACCTCCACTTTCTCTTTCCTCGGCGACTTGTCCTATAAACCATTTACAAGCTACTATACATCAAACACATAGCGATGGCGAGGAAGTGCCCAGTATGTGGCTCAAAGAAGTGGAAGAGAGACAGAATCACAGGAAGCGCAATATGCGAGGACGGCCATGTTCTCCAAGTGCGTGGTCTCATTACCATTATAACTATGCAGCTGACTATCGATCAGGACTTCCGCTCGGAGCTGCACGTCGTGGACGGAGCTGTCAACTATGCTCTCACAAGACGAAGACTGGCCAAGGCTCCTCGGTATAATAAGCGGAAAATGGAGGGGCGAAGGAATCAAGAATGTGTGTCAAGGGTGCCATGTGACAGCCGCTACCCGAGCTCATGACAATGATAGTCTTTCATGGATCCCAAGCAGAGATTCTGAAGCTGCAGGCCTTCCAATTGCTGCTGAGGCACCAAGTCCATGCTCTGAAGAAGTTATGGAATCTTCCAGATGCGTTTGAGGTGAGTATTATGGTTACTGGTCACTCCAACTCAATCTACCATGTAACCTACCATGGCCGACCGGCTGATCATGGCATTTGTATGCAGATGATCGTAAAAGACCTTTGGACCTACCAACTTCTTATATCCACTCTTCCAGAATTACCACTCCCCCAAAAGCCTGAAGAACAAGAATCTGTACGCCCGGCTACGCCCCCACCTATCCCATATAATCACCCCGAGTTCAAATATGTCGTTGAAGAAGACGAGGAACAAGATTCTGAAGACGAGATTGTACAACATCCTGATCCATATCAACGATATCCTGATTCTGAAGACTCCGAAGTTTCCAAATCTGATAATGATGAAGAAGAAGACGAGAGTGAAGAAGGACCCTATGTGGATCCGGAGATAATAAAGCGCTTAGAGGAATCAGATAAGGAGGAGGAAGTCAATCAGTCAAATATGGATGATAAGAAAAAAGGAGATACTCGATGGAAGAGGAAAAGACGGTTGCGAGTTTCGGACACTATTACCACACTCGTGGTCGCCCTCTGGATAATTAGAGTCCCAATTATGGGTCTAGATATTGAACGGTAAGTACGCTCTGTGCAGATAAGATCAATGTTGACACGTTACCCAGTTTGATAAGTACTATGGCAATACCTTTCATCGACTTTGGTCAAACCACATATATCCCTGATGAAATGAAAAAACACATGAATAAAGATGTCATGCAAGCCCTTACACCATCCGTACGTTCCTCATATTTCTTACCATCTGCATGTACTAATCCTGGAATATAACTTAGCACTCCCCAACTCCAATTAAAATCCACGATTCTTGCCGTATCTTTGCGCGAATACTTAAACGAAAATATGGAGTGCAAATACCTCCGTTCAATCTTTATCCGGTCAGCTGGCGGATCATTTCCTATTTGGGAGGCAATCGTAAGTGTTAAATTTTATCTCTTTGGCCATTGAGCCATCTCGAATTTTTCGGCATTTGCGATATTTCTACCATCTACCCATTTTCCCCTGGAAGGTTATGGGTGCAATAAGACGATTGTTTTGGAAACTGATTCATCATGTAGCTGCAATACATCAAATGACTATCCGCCTTTTACGTCTCATGAACATTAATTTTCGCCTCATCACTCGTCAAATCGCTCTTGTCACGCGTCCCGTCCGAGGTCGTAGATTAGGGGACAATTCGATACCAACTAAGAATGATGGGAAAAGGAGGAGGACAGGAAGTCCTGAAAAAGATGGACGAGGAGGGAAAATGAAAGGAAAGGAGAAGGAGATGTTGAGTGATAACGAAGTGGATGACGATGACACGGAAGAGGAAGAAGAAGAAGGAGAAGAAGGAAGAGGCGCAAGAAGCAAGGAGAAGGAAAAGGGAAAGGAGGTATGGGAAACGTACGAGAGAACTAAGATGATGTACGATGAATTGCCGCCAGAAGTCAGCGTGGCTGCGGCATGGGTCATTGTGATGAAGATGCTCTATGGATTAGACGGTCGGCCTAGGTACGTGGATTACACTTCTGGCTAGTTGAGCAAGGCTGATGTCTGCTAAAGGAAGGCAATTGTGTCTGAGGACCCTGCTATTGGTCTTCCTCAAGAAGCCCCTTGGTTGAAAGAGCTTTGCGAAAGATTCGAGAATGGTCTGTTTAAGACTCGCGACAGAGGACCTTCCAAGAAACTGTGAGTATAAACGTAAGGAATGCGCTTGAACTTTACTTATAATAATCGAATCACAGCAACTTTATGACTATGCCGGAGGACGGGCTCGATGCATTCCTCAATAAAAGTGAAGAAATCCTTCTAGACCACCGAGCGCCTGTGCCAGGTAAGTCCCTCTCTGCTTCGATTGTTGAATGCAACCAACAGTTCCTCAGATGCCAATCGCTTTCCTCTTCCTCCTTTCAAGCCGCAACAACTGCCGATAATCCCACCGAACACCTGGGCAGCGCATCACTCTTCATTGCTAATGATCCCACATACCGAAATCTCACCTTTGACTCATTCGAGTGAACCACTTCCCCTTATGCCTGGCGAAAAGATCCGCTCATATTCAACATCCGATCGGGCAGGCATGCTACCTAAACAGTACGAAACTGTACTCAAATGTGCCGCTCAGTCAATAGGTTGGAAGAAATCTGTGCTTGGGAAGATTGTTAAGGTTTTTGAGCGGAAACTGATCAAAGTGAAAGGCATTCGCAACAAAAGGTTGAGGGCATTGGGAGCCAAGAAGAGAACCAAGCTCGAAAGGAAGAAAAAGATTGAGGAGGCACGTATGGCCAAGTCAATGAATATAGCTGCAAAGGGGGATGGACTGCGAGCTCAAATAACCAGTAAAACAAGAGCAAACGATAAAGCTACCAAAAAGAGGAGAACCAGAGCGACCAGCGTCGCAAGTGCTCCCAGCAGGACACCCAGCCGTCGTGCGACAGCTCCTAGTAGAGCGACGAGCACAGCTAGTACCACCAGAGCGCCGAGCAGACCTCTGAGAGAAGGCAGAGCCACCAGAACTTCATCAAGAGCTTTGTCGACTGAAAGCGACCCAGGTAGGGCGTGTACGACGAGCCAAACGTCTTGTGATATCGTTGCCGAGAGCCGACTTCCAACACTCGAGACAAGTGGCGCAGCTACTACTCCTGATATCATTACTCCTGTCATTGCAACACCCAGAGCTAGCAAAATGAATAGTCGTGTACGATCGGTTTCACCGACTTCGGAGATGCCGAAGAGACCAAAGATCATGGAAGCACCAAAGAGCGCAAGGACGAGTCGAGAGAACAGCAGAGCAAGGAGCGGAACACCTAGTAGTCGACCGCTGGCAGTGAGGACAAGAAGTATGACGTCCTTAGCGCGCGAGTTGTAGATTGTTATGTAACTCTACTTGTAGTTTGCCCATACCTTGAGCTGTAAAAGTTGTGTGTATGGTGGAGTTGCACAAGGCTTGAGTGTCAAGTTCATGAATGATCGAGTTCTGGAGGTCTTAGTCCAGCGAGGATGTGTGTTAGATCGGAGGTTCAGTTTGCCTTACGCGTTTCGACAACCCGAGCCGAACTCCGTCGGCCCAAATACGTACATACGTAGATGGCTGCCACGCAGCAATGATAGATACACAACAATACATCTATAACCACCATACTTCCACAGCACGATGGCCTTCTCTCGCTTCGGCGCATCCAAGTACAGGAACGCCGTACCAAGCATACCCCATCGCGAGGAGTGGTACCGCTCCGCTCTTCCGCCGGCTTCTGCAACTTCCACCACCTCCAGTGCGGCCAGCACATTCTCTTCCGAGATAAAGACAAATCGAGAATGGATAGTTACGGCCACGCAAGCTGGTGATCTGTCTTATAGGCCTTACCATGGGGATTCCACCTCCTTGAAAGTCGGAAGCGGAGGCGGTGTGGGTGACTGGGATCTAAGCAGACTTGAAGATGGATTGCTTGTGGTTGGTGGTTTAGATGGTGCAGTAAGTGGTCATGACAGACAAGTGGACTGCGTCGCCTAATTGATCATTGCTCAGGTATCCGCATACCAGTTGCCATCAGCTTCAGCTACGAGAGACTTGTCACATGTCTCTACTATACCTCAATCGTCTTCTCCTGTCACTAACCTTATTCTTCATCCCACAACGCCTAATATTCTTCTAGTCTCCACTATAGCCGCACCAGCATCTATCTATGACCTCTCCACTACCCAATCACCTTCTATCATCTTGGATGCAAAGGAACCCAAGGGAATGTGGTCCATAGCGTGGAATAGCGACGGTCGATTGGTCGCCGGTGTAGGCAAGAGTGGTATGGCCTATATCTGGGACCCTCGGTCTGGTAAAGAGCCCAAAGTCAGCAAACTCTTACCTATACAACCCTTGAAGCCAGCTCGTATAAGATGGATAGGAGAAGATATCTTTCTCACTTCGTTCTCAAAAACTCGAAATCGCCAGTACTCTCTCTTATCCGGGTCATCGCTGTCAACTACTTTTACTCAGAGCTTGGATACCAATCCTGGTGTCCTATTACCACTGGTGGATGAGGAAAGAAAGATTATATATGTGGCTGGACGGGGTGACATGACGCTTCGACAGATTGAACTGTCTGGTCCGCAAGGATACCAAGAGACTCTTCATCCTCTTCAATTCCCCCTGGCATCTGCCTCACTGGCAGCTGTCCATCCTGCAAAGCTTGATGTGATGAAAGCAGAGATTTCAAGGATACTGGTTCCTATCATTGACAAAGATGGTGATTCGCTCCTACCTGTTAGCATCAAGGTGCCTCGAAGGCAGCTGATCGACTTCCACGAGGATTTGTATCCTGATCTCGCCGGGTTTGGTAAGCTTTCATCATGTCCTAGTAGTTTTGATTTGCTAATAACCATATCAAGTACCCGAGCAAACGGCCTCAGATTGGCTCAAGGGAGAAGATAAATCACCATTGCCCATCTCTCTTGATCCATCCAGGCGAGGTGCTTGGGAGTCGCAAGTCGAAAATTTATTAAAAGAAAAAACAGCTGCCACCCCGTCCAAAAAGCCCACCGACAAACCTGCACAGGCAACAGTTTCTGAAGCTCAATCATCAGAACCTGGAAGTGTACCTCTCACTCTCAACGCTTCTGCCGTACCATCTGGCACATCAACGCAAGAGTCCAAGCCAAAGCCCTCTACGACCGTGCCAACGCCGAGCCAGATGTCTTCTCAAAAGGTCCCATCAGACTCTGAACCAGCACCCATTACCGAGCCCAAGCCCGAGCCCACTGCCAGGCCCAACCTCCCTTCCCTTCTTGATGATGAAGACTATTCGTCTACGAGTTACAAAGTTCGTATCATAGCTGATTACCTTGCGGATCAAGTAGCGAAACATAAAAGAAAGGGTAATAAGGGGCCTTTGATGGTCGGACTGCAAGGCCCTCAGGGTTGTGGTGAGTAAAACCATCTTCCGGGGTGAAACTATTGACGTAGAAGCAGGTAAAACCACTCTGACTACAGCTCTGGTCTCTTATTTGAAAGATGGGAAGCAGCTCAAGTCGGCAATTCTCTCTACTGATGGTAAAATTATGAATTATACCTTGTATCAATCGCTTCTGACAACTCTATAGACTTGTACAAGACCCACGACGCTCTAAAGTCTGTTGCTCAACAACATCCCGATAATGCTCTCCTTGCTGGCCGTGGTCCCCCCGGCACACACGACATAGCCTTGGCGGTCGAGACGATCAAAAAGGTAAACAGTATCAATGATTCTGCTGGATCCACTGTGGACCTTCCCGTCTTTGATAAGAGTCTATGCGGGGGCGAAGGTGATCGAAGTGTGGACAAAGTTGTGATCAGTGGTCCTCTGGATGTATTTATCCTGGAAGGATGGTCCATGGGTTTCGCACCCCTGTCTGAATCCGAACTCAAGCAGGTCTATGACCAGCCCAAACCTGCTTCATCCTCAACATCCAAAACGTATTTCCCCGACCACTCTCTGTCTTCACTTCTTACCCTCAACGGTTACCTCGCCGATTTCGCGTCGTCAATCTACCCTTCATTCACATCTTTCATCCAAATTGAACCCGAATCATATGACTATGTATTTAACTGGCGGCTCCAGCAAGAGCATAATATGAAGGCCAAGAACGGCGGCAAGGGAATGAATGACGAACAGGTTCAAAAGTTTGTGGAAAGGTATATGCCTGGGTACGAACTCTGGAAAGATGGGATCTGGAGTCGGGGAGCACCTTGGATTGGGCAGGGTTTGAAACTCAAGTTTGGAGAAAATAGGGAGCTGCTTGAAATGGGTGTGCCGCCTTCTCAGGCGCCTGCTACATCTACATCTACCCAAGCCAATAATTCATCCACCTCAAGTGCAGAAATGGCTCCGGAGAAGATTGTGCAGGCTACTTCTGCAAAGGTACCCAAGCCGGCTACCACGGCAGCTCCTGTGGCAGCAGCCCAGGCACAACCTCAGGCATCCGCCAAACCCAATTACACCGCTCCCCAAGCAGCACCTCTTACCGAACGATTCAACCCTCACTGGTCACGCAAATTCCTCGCGGCCAAATCACCACTCATCCCTACTTATGACTCCCTCCCGTCCATCTCTTCGTTACATCAAGACTCTCAAATTTTGAAAGTGACATCTCATCTGGCATTCTTCCCTATTCAGGGGACCGGTGGCAGACTTTGTGTGCACCCTTTGAAGAAGAAGGGGAGGGTGGCAGTAGGGGGAGAAGGATACTTGACGAATGGCGTGGAGATTGTGGATTTTGATGCGGAATTGGGTGATGGAAAACGGGTAGCAGTTGCGGGTGAAGACGGTGCCGTCAGAGTGTGGAAGATTGATGAGGATGGTGTTCAGGGCGTTGGACCTCAACCTGGACAAGTGCTTCACGGTAGGTTAATATGTTGGCTTGTTTCAAACCAATTTTTTTTTTTCAATTTATTTTTTGAGTCGCTGATTGCTTGTACAGGCAAAAACATCGACAAGTTTACACAAATTCTTTTCCATCCCACAGCCAGAGATCTTCTTGTTGGAGTGACCAACGATTATGGACAAGCCCACATCCGATTTTGGGATCTCTCCAAGGGGGAAGAAGTCAAAGTCATCGATTTGCCGGCTCCTTCAGTATGTATCTTTCTCGATACGTTGTTTCTGTAACCTATCTGACTACGAATTGCATAGGTATACCGATTAGCCTTTAGCCCGGCAGGTGACAAGGTAGCCGTCGGCACAAAAGATGGCCGTCTGGTTGTGTTTAATCCTCGAGACCCAGAAACTGTATCGTCCGGTAAAGCCCACGACAGTCCCCGATCTTTCCAAATCAGCTGGATCGACGACAACCACATTGTATCTGTCGGTTTCTCTCGAGGCTCCCAACGAAGAATTCTGCTTTACCGCCTCCCGACATCTGTAGGCGGTGAAATTACCACTCTATCATCAATCACAATCGACGTCTCTCCTTCCGTGCTCTTCCCCGTCTATGATGCCGATACTTCTATCCTCTACGTCTGGGGTAAAGGAGAACGTGTCATTCAGGCATACGAGGTCCACCCCGAGGACGATAGGGAGCCCATCGCGAAATTGCCTGGATTCACGGGTGATTCTCCCCAGATTGCTACAGTGTTTATGCCGAAACGTATGGTGGATATGAAAAAGGTGGAAGTAGCAAAGGCTTTAAGGCTGACTGCAAAGACACTTGAGGAGGTTAGCTTTACTATTCCAAGGAACAAGGCAGGTTTATTTTTATTTTTTTGTGCTCAAACAAGTGCTTCCATATGCTTATTCGTGAATGTGCGTAGCCCGATTTCTTCCAAGATGACATTTACGTGCCCACCAAGAACGTTGAAATCACTTCTTTGACGGCTTCTGAATGGCTGGATGGCAAGGATGTTGCTCAAGAGATTATTGACTTGAAACCTGAAGGCATGACACTTCGTACGTTTTATCGTCTGCGTTGTCTGCTCAGTTTACTTTACTGATACATCCCACGAAAAGTCTCGCTGGCGCCAAAGGCAGATACTACCGCTAGAAAAAAATTTGTACCTGCAAAGAATATCATGTCGGAGGAAGAAAAGAAGAAGAAAGAAATGGACGCTCTCTTCGCGAAAGCCAAGATGGATGAGAGCAGTAGCGATGAAGAGGAGATAAGGGCAGGACTGGATCCTCCTGACGATGACTGGTAGCGGGGGTTACTTGAATAATGGAGGTTTTATAACTGGAATGTGATAACTGTACATGCAAGACAACTGTATTCGACTTTGGTCAAAGTGACTCGGAAAGCGCAGTTACATGGTGAATCACAGGGAAGCCCTAGTATTACGTCACCATTCACATGCACGGGCTTTGTGGAGTGTGCCGAAACTCCGCTTCGGATGACACACGTTGGCGGATGCAGTGTCCTGGGGATCCACCATCTCCCCCTCACCCTCTTTCTTTCACCTCTTCTTTCCCCAAAACATCCAAATTCACATCCACAAAACATCCACCATGTCGTGAGTCTCCAGCCAGCTTCCAACTTTCCTGCTCTCCAGGCGCTGACATCCATGCCCATGACAGCGACGTTTACTTTGACATTGCCATCAACAGTGCGTACTGCTGTCGCCAATCGCCAGTCTCTCTAACACACGTATAATAGGCCAGCCTGCCGGCCGAATCACCTTCAAGCTCTTCGACGATGTCGTCCCCAAGACTGTCCAGAACTTCCGTGAACTCTGTACCGGCCAGAACGGCTTCGGCTACGCCGGCTCTGGTTTCCACCGAGTGATCCCCCAGTTCATGCTCCAGGGTGGTGACGTGCGTAACCTTTTTTCGCACCACGCCGTACCCTGTTTTGTGCTGACGTTCTTTCCCTTTTAGTTCACCAACCACAACGGCACTGGCGGCAAGTCCATCTACGGCAACAAGTTCGCCGACGAGAACTTCAAGCTCCGTCACGACCGACCTTTCCTCCTCTCCATGGCTAACGCTGGTCCCAACACCAATGGCTCTCAGTTCTTCATCACCACCGTCGTTACCTCTTGGCTCGACGGCAAGCACGTCGTCTTCGGTGAGGTTTCCTCTGGTCAGGACCTCGTCAGGAAGATCGAGTCTTACGGCTCTGGCTCCGGTGGTAAGTTACGATTATGATGTTGCAAGTCTCCAACCCTGACGTTTCTGTAGCTACCAAGGCCAAGATCACCATTGCCGCTTCTGGTACCGTTTAAATAGCTTGTTGATGAGCTATGGGGGATTGGAAAGAAAAGAAAGATTGTTTAAAAGAAGTAGAAATGATGCAACGCAATACTGCTGTTGACTTGTGTTCATAATAAATATCGGACGGCGTTTCACCCTATGACTACTGACAACCGCCGGTGTTTTTGGGTGTCGTTTATGAGTTCGGCGATGTCCGCTGGGCGTGGGGATGTTGTGACGCAGCCGCTCCGAGTATTTGTTGTTCGTCACCTCCAGCGAGCCAACTTGGTCCTCTCCCCTCATATTCTCGACTTGTTCCTTTTCTACCCGTATCATCCAACCCACAGGGTATAACACAGCATGGATGTCACAAAAGCGATACAGACTTACCTCTTCAAAATGATAAATCAGGTCCCGGGGATGAAGGTCCTTCTCTTGGACTCTCATACCGTACGCCGTCTGTCCACCGCTATTCGCGCCATGGAAGCTGACGTTGTGATATAGACACCAATAGTATCTCTAGTCACCACTCAAAGCGAGCTTTTGTCCCATGAGATCTATCTTGTGGACAGAATAGACAAGTATATCCCTCAGAAACTTAGGGGGTTACAGATACACTGACATCGAGCATCATAGTAATTCTCGCGAGGCACTCAACCATCTTTCGTGCATCGCCTTCCTCTCACCCTCAGGTTCATCGATAGAAGCAGTGAAAACGGAGCTGGCCAAACCTCGATATGGAAACTACTGGCTTTTCTTCTCCAACGTGCTCTCCAAGGCGCAGATCGAGGAGATGGCAAGTGTAGATGAGCTAGAAGTCGTCAAAGAGGTTCAGGTATGTAATAGCCAATAGAGATCTGAATTAGAGGGCTAACACTGGCCTAGGAATACTTTGCAGACTATCTAGCGCATTATCCGTCACATTGGAGTATAACTCAAGCTGCCTTGGCAGATGGCGGCGATGGCCCGTCCAATGTATGCCTTGTCGCCACGTTCAGATCTTCAATCAAACACTGACGATATCTACAGCCACCAATCTATCTTCCATTACCCCTCCACCTTCCACCGCCCACATTAAACTCTCATCTCAGCACTATCCTCTCTGTGCTCTTATCATTAAAGAAACGCCCGGTTATTCGATGGGAACGCATGTCTCAGGCGGGCAGAATGCTTGCGCAAGCAGTATCAGGAGAGATGAATCAGGGAAAGTACCGGGATCTATTCGAGTTTAGGGGAACTCAAGGCCCAGCACCACTCTTACTTATATTAGATCGACGGAATGACCCAGTGACACCGTTATTGACACAATGGACATACCAAGCCATGGTCCATGAGTTGTTCGGCATCACCAATGGCCGAGTCCATCTCGATTCTGAAACGAAACCCGAGCTCCGAGACCTTATACTGTCGCCCTCATCTGACCCCTTTTACTCGGAAAATCTCTTTTCCAATTTTGGTGATTTGGGCGCATCGATTGCCTCTTATGTCCATTCGTATCAATCGCGCAACGCTGCCCTCACAGGAGGCAAGTCGAACAACAGGTTAGAGACTGTGGCGGATATGAAGAGGTTTGTGGAAGAGTACCCCGAATTTAAGAGATTAGGTGGCAACGTCAGTAAGCATGTCACAATTGTCGGCGAATTGAGTAAAGTGGTGGAAAGGGATGGATTGTTGGAAGTCAGCGAGGTCGAACAGAGTTTGGCAAGTCAAGAAAGTCATGCGGCGGATCTCAAGGTTAGTCGAAAAGAAAAGGAAAAAAAATCCTTTCTCAAAAGCCTTTCAGTCATGCTAACGGTCAACGCAGAGCGTAATGACCCTCTTGGCCTCTTCCAGGGTTCCTTCCCCAAACAAACTTCGACTCGCCATCCTCTATGCTCTCCGCTATCAAAAATCCCCATCCGCTCAAATTCCTCAAGTAGTCAGCACCCTCATCTCCAACGGTGTCCCTCCTGAACGCGCACGCCTCGTATACGCCATGCTTAACTTTGCAGGTGCAGATATCAGACAAGATGATTTGTTTATGAACGAGAACTTTTTCTCCCGAGGGAAGTCTGCACTCAAGGGACTGAAGGGTGTAGAAAATGTGTTTACTCAACATACGCCCCATCTATCACAGACTTTGGATCTTTTGTTGAAAGGGAGATTAAGGGAGACGAGTTATCCATTCTTGGAGGGTGACGAATCGGCTCGAACTCAGAGGTTTGTCGCATATATCATTTCCCCCTCCTCCCTTGACTGATGGGATCAGCTGACGCAGACCATCCTAGACCACAAGATATTATCATCTTCATGCTGGGTGGAACAACATATGAAGAAGCTCGCGCCGTCGCGTTGCTCAATCGAAAGCTCGCAACTGACGCCGCTGGTGGCCCAGGAGGAACGCGGATCTTGTTAGGTGGCAGTACCATCCATAACTCTTCCAGGTAATTATTATTTTTTGTACCCGCAAGAAACAAAAGGTCAGGAAAAAGCTTACCAAAAAAATAAAAAAAATGGAACAGTTTCTTGGACATGGTGGAAGCTGCTGCCGAACACTTCCCTCAAGATATCTGGCAACCTCCAATGGGTCTTTCAGCAACCACGTCCACCGTGCCCAGTAATTCAGTCACGCCAGGCCCATCAACAAGCGGAGTGAGTCTAAGAGCAGGCGGGTACGAACTCTCTGTTGGTGGGACAGCAGGTTCTGGGCTGTATAGGTCCAATCCGGGTGAAGTGGGAGCCAGCTTTGAGATTCCAAAGATTGATCAAGTTGCGGGTGGGATA